>NC_048577.1:37682466-37812466 GCF_013265735.2 Oncorhynchus mykiss | reverse complement strand
CACTGTTTCGTGTCTGCTGGTGTTGGTCTTGGCCAAGAAACAGAGGGCCAGAGACAGCGTGGGGCTGGGCTTCCTGCCAGAGCTGGGATCCAGCTGGGGTTTGGACCCTGGATCGGGTCACTACCACACATACCCTGCGGGAGAGCAAGGGGAACGTGCGGTCAGTTGAGTTAGCCCAACCTAGTTAATGCTGTACTAGAGTAACCATTAGGACAGTATACTGTACACAAAACAAGTGTAAAAAACATGTTTTTGAAGACTAGGTGTACCTGCCAAAACCAGCACTTTATCTTGACGCACTGCTGTACACAGGGTTTCTCTTTTTTCTTAACATTACAGTACACATTACAGTAGAAATTGGGCATTCCAAGTCAGTGGTGCTCATCTCTTGCCTTAGTCATGGGTTCTGTCTAACTGTTTAAAAAACATTTTCAATATCCACTACTACTCTCTCTACTAATATCCATCTCTTCTGCTCCAAAAATATTTTATTTTGCTTCAGCCTTGGTAGGTTTGGTCAACCTACTGTCGATATAAAAAAATGAAAAGATGACTGTCTACACCATACTCACACCATACTCACGCCATACTCACACCATGCTCTACAGATGATCATACTATCAACAAACTATCTGTTGACAACAACTTCCTGCTAAGATAACGGTTAGGATTAGGTTCAGAATAAGAGTTGGGGTGAAGGTTAAGATTAGGGTTCGGGTAAGGGTTAGGGTTAGAACTAAGGTTAGTAGATACAGTGCTTTGCAAAAGTATTCAGCCCCCTTGAACTTTGCGACCTTTTGCCACATTTCAGGCTTCAAACATAAATATATAAAACTGTATTTTTTTGTGAAGAATCAACAACAAGTGGGACACAATCATGAAGTGGAACGACATTTATTGGATATTTCAAACTTTTTTAACAAATCAAAAACTGAAAAATTGGGCGTGCAAAATTATTCAGCCCCTTTACTTTCAGTGCAGCAAACTCTCTCCAGAAGTTCAGTGAGGATCTCTGAATGATCCAATGTTGACCTAAATGACTAATGATGATAAATACAATCCACCTGTGTGTAATCAAGTCTCCGTATAAATGCACCTGCACTGTGATAGTCTCAGAGGTCCGTTAAAAGCGCAGAGAGCATCATGAAGAACAAGGAACACACCAGGCAGGTCCGAGATACTGTTGTGAAGAATTTTAAAGCCGGATTTGGATACAAAAAGATTTCCCAAGCTTTAAACATCCCAAGGAGCACTGTGCAAGCGATAATATTGAAATGGAAGGAGTATCAGACCACTGCAAATCTACCAAGACCTGGCCGTCCCTCTAAACTTTCAGCTCATACAAGGAGAAGACTGATCAGAGATGCAGCCAAGAGGCCCATGATCACTCTGGACGAACTGCAGAGATCTACAGCTGAGGTGGGAGACTCTGTCCATAGGACAACAATCAGTCGTATATTGCACAAATCTGGCCTTTATGGAAGAGTGGCAAGAAAAAAGCCATTTCTTAAAGATATCCATAAAAAGTGTTGTTTAAAGTTTGCCACAAGCCACCTGGGAGACACATCAAACATGTGGAAGAAGGTGCTCTGGTCAGATGAAACCAAAATTGAACTTTTTGGCAACAATGCAAAACGTTATGTTTGGCGTGAAAGCAACACAGCTCATCACCCTGAACACACCATCCCCACTGTCAAACATGGTGGAGGCAGCATCATGATTTGGGCCTGCTTTTCTTCAGCAGGGACAGGGAAAATGGTTAAAATTGATGGGAAGATGGATGGAGCCAAATACAGGACCATTCTGGAAGAAAACCTGATGGAGTCTGCAAAAGACCTGAGACTGGGACGGAGATTTGTCTTCCAACAAGACAATGATCCAAAACATAAAGCAAAATCTACAATGGAATGGTTCAAAAATAAACATATCCAGGTGTTAGAATGGCCAAGTCAAAGTCCAGACCTGAATCCAATCGAGAATCTGTGGAAAGAACTGAAAACTGCTGTTCACAAATGCTCTCCATCCAAGCTCACTGAGCTCAAGCTGTTTTTCAAGGAGGAATGGGAAAGAATTTCAGTCTCTTGATGTGCAAAACTGATAGAGACATACCCCAAGCGACTTACAGCTGTAATCGCAGCAAAAGGTGGCGCTACAAAGTATTAACTTAAGGGGGCTGAATAATTTTGCACGCCCAATTTTTCAGTTTCAGTTTGTTTTCAGTTTGTTAAAAAAGTTTGAAATATCCAATAAATGTCGTTCCACTTCATGATTGTGTCCCACTTGTTGTTGATTCTTCACCAAAAAATACAGTTTTATATCTTTATGTTTGAAGCCTGAAATGTGGCAAAAGGTCGCAAAGTTCAAGGGGGCCGAATACTTTCGCAAGGCACTGTAGTTAGTTGACATTGTACTGATAGTCTGTAGATAGTCTATAGAGCATCTACAGATGGACTATTCAAATGAAGTTTTAACCAATACTGTAGTTCAACTTCTTTCAGTAATATTATTATTGTCGCTCAAGGTTGCAAAAGTGGAATTCCTTTTTCTTTTTTAAACACCCAGAAATTCAAACCTCTACACAGGCGTCCCTGACAGAAGCCAGAGTGTGTGTAGGAAGGACACTTAGAACACACACAGTGGGGACTGTATAGTACTTGCATGACTCAAGCCATGCCTATCTACAATGGCCCACGTTGTGAACCGAATAGTCTGGTTAAATGTTTGCTGATTGTGATGAGGACCAAGGGGAAGGAAGAAATAAGGAAAATAAAACGAGTTGACTGCTGTATTGAAATGTTGGATTGGCCGGGTTCGAGGAAGACGGCCGAGGTGATTTCGGTGCAGCAATAGCGTTTTGTGTTCCAGCGCTTGACCTAGACAATAGCCTCAGAGATGGAGACCAGAGAGTGAGAGGGTCCTGGGAATGGATGCGAGAAGCATGACAAAGCTTTGCGTAATGATGTCGCTTTCAATTACTAACCTCTGTCAACCCTGTGCACAACGGAGGGCAACTAAGTTCCACCCAGAACAAAGAGAGCTGAGCTTCCCCACCTCCTCCAAGGAATCAATTGAGACAGAGATCAGAATGCCGACTGAGGCAAGGGAAGTGCTCAACTGAATCCAGAATCAAGGTCACTATGCTGTGGACAGGCGATGTGTTCCGACCATCAGGAACTACTGTGTGTGTGTGTGAGTGTGGGAGTGTGTCTGCATGCATAGCTTTCTATGTCCTATATGTCTGTTTGTGTTTGCGATTGTTTGTGTGTGTGTGTGTGTGTGTACTGTATGTGAGAGTATGTGTGTATATCTTACTGTGGGGATATAAGACAGTTGGCTGTGCCAATGCCTGCTGTTCTGGAGCGGGTCTGACACCAGATTAGAAAGATTCCGTGCCAGGATGCTGCCTTGAACATTGCATGTGTGCGGCTGTCAATCTGTGTCCATTAAAACAGTCCAAGAGCGTGTAATGAGTCATGCGGAGTCGCTCGCTCTCGGTCCTGACACACTGCGCACACACAAGCCCAGTGCCGGGGTCAACACGTGTGGACACAAGGACGACCAAGACCCGTAGCGTGTCCGGAGGCCAGAAACACAGCTCGTATTGCCTGTGAGATCAACGACTTCCTAGGTAAAACTAATCATCACTGATCTCACACAATCACCCCACCTGTCAGTTGTTGTGCTATAACACTTACAAGGAGATGTGAGACAGAGGTTTTCACGGAGCCACACAGTGAGCTGAATTGATGTTAGGGGGTTCAGTATAGAGTATATGTGGTGCTGTGGATCTCGATGTCAAACCTGTGACTTGGATGAAGTAAAGGTCTGAGCCCCTTCGTGCCCCAGAGTCAGAGGAGTCAACGGCCCCCCTGCTGTTGATGAGCCATATGGCCCTGGAAGATGGAGGTGTGTGCCCGTGTGGCAGTCAGAGCAATGCCATCCCTGTGCTGATTTCTCGTTATCGCAGTATAAATAGAAAGAGAAGACGGAAGAAGCGGTGCATCGTGTCACAGTTGTTCTTGACTTCGGTGTGAGACAGATGGTGCAAATTAATGACAAGGTCTGGAAAAAGACAGACGTAACAACTGCGGCGCCGGCGACCAAAAGTGAACAACCCACTTGTTGTTTACAAAGTGGCACGGTCTATCTGACAGCCTTCGCGGGAGCATTAGCTCATCTCACCTCGATCACGTGTCACCCATTTGACTTTTGCCTGGCCTTTTGCCACTTCCGACACGTGACTGGTTGACTCTATACTCTTTGGCTTTTACTTTGTTGGCTGTGTGAGCAGAGTGTGTGCTCGTGGCGGTGGCGCGTGACGTGGGTGTGAGGAAGCATCGAGGTATTGCCGAGCGGAGCGGCAGATGCCTGTTGTCCTCTGAGGGGGCTGGCAGGCGAGGCGAGGCGAACACGGAAGTGGCATGGGGGCTAACTGTAAATATAGCTCGGCACTGAAGCTCCCCTCAGCTCCTGGACAGGCGATTCCATTAAATAGCCATGTATTTCCCAGCTCCCGGCTTTATTGCGCCGTTGCTCAGGGATTGAGAGCCCAGGAGGCTCTTCAACATTATTAGCAGCTCGCAGTACATAATCCCAGGGCAGATACTCATCTATCAGCAGCCCAGACAGCCCAGACACAGGGCGAGTCAGAGAGAAGGAGACAGTGGTGAGAAGAGCGAGGGAGACAGACAGACAGACAGACCTTTTTTAAATTAGAAAGGGTTGCATTCACAAAATGAAAAGTGGACCATTTACCCTGTGTGTCAGCAAATCCATACCAAACCAGCAGTAAATGTTATTTCAACACCGTTATTTTACGAATGGATAGATAGACAAACAGACGGACAATGGTAGAGGGACATCATATGGTACCCTGTCTTTCCAAAGGTCCTTTGTGTCTCAATAAGCCCCATGCAGAGGAGAGCAATGCCACCACACAGACCAACTCTGTTAGCCTCTGCCTGGTTCTAGAAACTTCTACGGGGTAGTTCCAGAGACAAATAAAGGATAGCAGTTGACTGAAATGTGCATACCCGTGGATCTGGGCCAGGATTGAATCAGATCAGCGTTAACCCTGGTTAGCTGACAAACGCGTCGCTTTTCATTGGGTGATGGAGGTGTAACTGCGCTAGCGCTGTAAAATCGGTGAGCGGCGGCAATTGTTTTTTGTTGGATTTTTGTTCCGTTCTTGGATTCAGTAAATACAGTGTTTTTTTTTAACTCTGACCTGTGACCTGCGCCTGACTCCTTCGCTATCTTCTAGATAGACTCTGACAATCACATTGGTGCTAAAAGCTGATAGAGTGAGTGGCCTTTGTTTGGCAAAGGTTTAATATCTAGCTTACTGGAATTCCAGCTATTTGTAGCATTATCTTTAGGCTACTGTTGATTTTCATTCTGTTGTGTCTTGTCTCCACTAGCTATTGGGCATTCAGATCCCTGCAAGATAAATTGGCATGTGTAGTAATTTCTGTTGTTGCCATGGTATAAGGGATCTTACCCGAACATGCAGAGCCTACTTGACAATCTATAATTAATGAATCCTAAATTGACAGTGTAACAGTTACATTCTAAACTAATCTTGACAAACGTTCTGCAGTAAGAGCACTGTTGAAAATGTTCTCGAATTGTAATAATTTCCAAGAGATTTGTTAGCCCTACCACCCAGGTTTGGTGTGTGTCAGCTGCATGCCTAGTGGGTGAGGGAGGGGGTGTATGGGCTGAGATCACTATACTGTATGTGTATTTGCATGTGCTCTCCACCATGTGTCCCTAGACCCTGCAAGCTACCCCTCTAGCACCCTGGTACTGCCAACTCTGAGATCTCTGCCAGCCACACTGCTTGGCTTTGGTTGATCACCCCCACTGCAGAGAGATATTGGCTTCTGTAAACTCCTGCTCTACCACACTCCCAACAGCCGATCATCTCTCTCTCTCTCTCTCTCTCTCTCTCTTCTCATCTCTATCTCCTGGCTGTGACATTTGCCAGTTAGAGAAGGGAAGGAGGGTGGACCCTTATCCAAAAACCCCTGACTTTTCCTCTCTCTATCCCTTTCTCCTTCATCCCAGACATGTCTGGAGACAGTGCAGTATAACTGACATTGGGTAAAAATGAACCCAGCTCGGATGATGTCATCAATATGCACTTCACCCCGTCATGCTAGTTGTTCTGAATGTGCGCTGTTGTTCCTACTCGTGTGTTTGTTTTTCAAATACCCTTTCTCGGTATCCTCACTGCAGAGGAAAATAAACCCCTGCCTTAAAATGTAGCGGTAACTGCTGCTTCACTTCCTGTGATCAGGAGTAAAGGTTAATGCATGCTAATGAATGCTTGCTGAATGTCATGACGAATGTGTTGCTGCTTCTGTGGGTATTGTACTGTAGTACCAGTATGTGCCATTCATACTGATGCTCTAGATCATGTCTGCTGAGACCACTTAATGTTAGAGCATCTCTATCCCCATCTCCTTTATTCACCTCTGTAACACACCTTCCCTCTTATGGTCAAGGTCTGCACATAATGGCATACTTTTACCTACAGTAGTACACTACTTTTGAATAGGTTCCACAAGGGTTATGGTCAAAATTAGTGCGCTATCTAAGCAAATAGTGTCATAGTGCACTACTTTTGTGAGATTTCTTTTTTTCAGGGGGTGCTACAGCACCCTCAGCACCCCTACTTCCTGTGGCTATGAACAGGGTGCCATTTGGGATGCTGACAAGCGTTTGTAATAACCAAATAAGTCTGCACACACACCCTGTCACATCCTTCTGCCCTCCCACTCCTTTTCCTCTCCACCAATAACAGCAGGGTGGTGGTGACACATATGGCCAATTAAAGGTGGAAGTGGAGACGATGATCTGAGTTGAAAGCTTCTTCACACGTGGCGGGTGGCCAGACAGCCAGTGGGAGGAGGTGGAGTGGGGAGAAGGGGTGGGTGGTGGTGGCAGGGCCTGCTCCAGACATAAGCGACAAAAGCTGTCACTTAGGGCCCATGCCGCTAGCGAGCCCTCAACCCCAAAAAAGTTGTATTCATATTTTTTAGGTACTCAGTCAGCATCTCAACTTACTGTTTACATCTATTGGCCTATTTATTGCCTCCCTAATCTTACTACATCTGCACACACTGCATTTAGATTTTTCTATTGTGTTATTGACTGTACGTTTGTTTATCCCATGTGAAACTCTGTGTTGTTTTTGTCGCACTGCTTTGCTTCATCTTGGCCAGGTCGCAGTTGTAAATGAGAACTTGTTCTCAACTGGCCTACCTGGTTAAATAAAGGTGACATTAATTGAATAGTAGAATACACAAGGTTAAAGTTCAACATTTGGTTGCGCATCAGCAATTGCTCTTGTCATGTCAGTCAATTAGCCATGTCAGCTAACAATTTTTAGATTGGTAAATTAGTCTAGCCAGCTATCATGGCCTAATACTGACCGGTTACACAATGCACGGGAACGTTCCCAGGGGCCTTGACCTCCAGGGGACCACCACTGATTTGATAGTCACTCTCACTTTGATATCATTAACATGGCATAAGTCAAGGAAAAATGTGTATTGCAGGAAATTCACTTTAAAATGTACATTTTCTCTCCACTGTCAAGAGGGTCACTAAAATGTTTTACCCGCTTAGGGCCCCCAAAAGGCTAGACACGGCCCTGGGTGGTGGTTAGGAGGGGAGGATGGAGAGAAACTCATCAGTAGCCCTCCTCTCTCCCAGGCAAATCAAAGACTATTTTTTCTTGATCAATACCGTCCCTTAACTTCCCTTTATTGCTCTACCTAGGGAAACGGGGGCTGGGGCTAGAGGAGGGGGAAGCAATGTTCACTTCATAAATCATGCAGGGAAAAATGTCAGGGGGGTAATTGTGGTTTTCTAACACCCTTTAAAGGGAGGCAGATTTTATAAGTGGGTTAACATCGCCAGTCGACCCTAATTTCTTCTCATTACACACACAGAGGTATCATCAGCCTGAAATGTTGCATGGCTACCCTAGGAACCCTGGCCTAATTTCCCACAAACACACACTTACAGAACTGGCCCAAACTCATACACACAGCACAACACCAAGTCCAAACTCATACGCACAGCACATCACCAGGTCCAAACTCATACACACAGCGCAACACCAGGTCCAAACTCATACACACAGCGCAATACCAAAAGCACATACTGTTAAATGTTTTATTTTATTTTTTACTTTAGATTCTGAAACACCTATAACTGTTAAATGTACATGCATAAACACATATTAGTAGAGCGTTTCAGACTCAATTTAGTTCAGACTCAATTTAAAAAACAAATATTCTTCAATCATTGGCTTATTTGCTGTAATGAACTGTGCATGAAGTGGCTTGTTAATTTGTGCAGTCTCATCACACACAACTAACCTCTAATGATCTCCACAGCTCCAGTTTTCTCCTCAGTACATCCAAACCCCAGTGTTTTCCCAAATAGATGGAACAGATAATTGGAACCATTTAGCGCCAGAAAGTCATTTTCTTTGCAGTTTTTCCCTAATTTCCTTCATTCTCCCTTCCCATATCTCCCCCACCCTCGCCCCTCTCAACTTTTTTGCTATTTTTACCTACCAGTAATATTGTTTAAAGCCTGTGTGTACACTGATGACTCAACATTATACACGTCAGCTAGCATAGCAAATGAAATCACTGCAACAGCTAACAAAGAGCTACAGTCAGTTCTAGCATGTGTGGCAACTAATTAGCTAGTCCTGTTATATAACAACAACTAAAAGCATTGTATATGGGACAAATTATTCGCTAAACCCCAAACCTCATCTAAATCTTGTAATGAATAATATGGCAATTTAGTAAGTTGAGGAGACTAAACTACATGGTGTAACCCTAGATTGCAAACTGACAGAGTCAAAACATATTGATTCAACGGTAGCGAAGATGGAAAGAGGTCTGTCTGTGATGAAGAGCTGCTTTTATTTCTTGGCATCACAATCAACAAAACAAGTCCTACAGGCCTTAGTTTTATCACACCTGGACCACTGCCCAGTTATAGGGTCAAGTGCCACAAAAAAAGAACACAAGCAAATTCCAGTTGGCTCAAAGCAGAGTAGAACGACTGGCGTTAAATGTACATAGACGGCCAATATCAATACGGTGTTTGTCAATCTCAAATGACTGGAGAGATTGACTGCATCAGTACTTGTCTTTGTGAGAGGTATTGACGTGTGGAAAGTACTGAGCTCTGTTCAAATAGCTAACACACAGCTCAAACACCTATATATACCCCACAAGACATGCCACCAGGGGTCTCTTCACAGTCCCCAAGTCCAGAACAGACTCTGGGAAATGTGCAGTACTACATAGAGCCATGACTAAGTAATGAAAACAGATAAAACAATACCTCATGGCACAACACGGAGTGTGAAGAGATGCACAAACACTCTAACCTGTTTTTGTTCGGAATTTCGGATGACTGACATGCCCAAAGTAATCTGCCTGTTACTCTGGCCCAGAAGCTAGGATATGCATATACTTGGTAGCATTGTATAGAAAACCCTCTGAAGTTTCTGTTAAAATAATGTCTGTGAGTATAACAGAACTGATATGGCAGGCAAAAACCAGAGGAAGATCCATCCGGAATTGTTTTTTTTTTTTTAGGTCACAGGCCATTTCAGTGCTTGCCTATGGGAAATACAAATAGACAGGGCCAAGAATGCAGTTCCTATGGCTCCAACTAAACAGACTTTTTTGGATATAAAGAAGTACTTTATCGAACAAAAAGGCCATTCATTGTGTAGCTGGGAACCCTGGTATTGCAAACAGAGGAAGATCTTCAAAGGTAAGTGATTTATTTAATCGCTCTTTGTGATTTTGTGACGCCTGTGCTGGTTGAAAAATTATTTGTGTGGGGCCCTGTCCTTATGCTTTCGCCATAAAGCCTTTTTGAAATCTGACAACGCGGTTGAATTAACAAGAAGTGAAGCTTTTTTGTATTTTTGTATTTTGAATTTCGCACTCTGCAATTTCACCAGATGTTGTCGTAGGTGTCCCGCTAGGGGTTCACGCGCCAAAAGAGTAACATGAACACGTTGTAATGCTGTTGTGGTATTGTGGATTTTATATTGTACATTGAAATGTTAATTTATTTTTATTTAACCCTTATTTTACCAGGTAAGTTGACGATGAACACACTCTCATTTACAACAACGACTTGGGGAATAGTTACAGGGGAGAGGAGGGGGGGGGATGAATAACAGTGTAATAATGTAGTAATATAAACCTGCTTAGACCCCAGGAAGAGTAGCTGCTGCCTTGGCAACAGCTAATGGGGATCCTAATAAATACTAAATATGAAGTACAAAAATTCATGAATTGTGTATTTATGTGGAAGACCGTGATATTCCATGAAAACAATGTTTTAAAAACTCTTTTTAATTGGCATTCTCATTCTCTGCCTCTCCCTCTTGCTCTCTCCCTCTTTCCTCTCATGCATTTCAATGTGCCTATAAGAATTTCCCAGCGTTTCCCTCTCGTAAGGTGTTTTGTCACCTCTCTCTCTTTCTCTCTGGATAAATTGATTGACTTCTGCTCTCTCTGGGATGATTAATCCCACGGTGGTGGAGGAGAGATTATACAAAGAGCCCGACAGATTCCCCCTGTAATGGATTCACAGTGAGACCCCTCCATTTATACAGCTAATGACACGTGGTTATAGAGCAGAGGCGAGTGGGAAAGTACTACTATACTGTATGTGGGGGGGGGGGGGGGGGTGGGGGGGGGTACTCACGTCCATCAGGATCAGAGTGGTTAGCTGCTAAATATCTGTTTAATGATAATGGGAGAGACAGAGAGATGATTAGAGTAAGCGAGGCAAGGCAATATAGCTGTACATGGGATTTACCTGATCTTAAGAGGGCCCTCGGGAGCTTTGGTGGAGATGGCTGATTAAGGGTATTCTCCCTTGCCATAACATCCAACCATGTCTAGTATCCCAGTGTGCACCTCACCTCGTCTCACACCCATGAGTCATTGCTCGTGCCATGCGGCCATGACAACCCCTCCCAAAATCCTTGGATCTCACATTGAACTAAGACCCCTTTAGGCTGTTGACAGTATTTCAGCTGGTGATGATGCCTGTCCGTTTAGCATGTCTCCCTTTGCATTTCCAATTGACTTTGTCAGGAGGAATATCAGCAAAAATGTTGGTTGTGGGCTCAATACTACGAGGGATAGATGGAGAGAGACAGCTGAAGAGATGTTTACTGGGTCTGAGACATGGCATCAGCTGCAGACAGGTCAGTGTCCCACATACATTACACTACTCTGGCTGTTTTTGGCAGGTCTGGAGGAACGGGGTTGGAGGAGGCCGGAGGAGAGGACTGCAGGGGAGCTTCTCTCTCGCTGCAGCTGTAGACCAAGCCGAGGGTGTGGAAAGGGGGACTAGGGACTGGGGACTGGGGACTGTGGATGGTGTGGTCCAGTGGAGTGTACTCCCTGCACACTGCTCTGTCCATCTGTGTCACAAACCCACAGCGTACAACCTCTATCATCTTCTGTCAGAAGTCAGCAGGACAGAACGGCTGCCCAGGAGTCCCCGCCCAGTCACAGGAGGAGGGGGAGGGGTGGGGGGGAGAGGAGAGGGGAGAGAGAAAGGTGGAAGAGAGTGGGGGAGGGATTGGGGAGGAGAAGGGAGAACAGAGAGGAGCGAGAAGAAGGGAAGCGAGGAAGGAGGGGAGGAGAGTGGAGGAGGATGGGGGAGAAGAGAAGGGAGGAGAATAGAGGAGGATGGCGGGGGAGAGAGGGACGGAGAACGTAGTCCAGTCCTGTGTAAAAACACATGTAGGACCCGCAGGGGGATCAGAGGCCCCAATCACAGCTGGCAGTCAGACATATGTGTTGGGGGGAGTGGGAGTACAGGCTTGCTGCAGCGGGTTACCCCAGGTCACTGCACAAGTGATAGCCCCTTTTCATCAAAGAGTGAACAGTTTAAAGGCCTAGAGAGTAGCACAGATTATAGAGTGTATACACCATCCCTTCATAATGGTCCCTTGTCCGTGGCATAAAACTAGCTAGCTCACAGGAACTCAAATGTATGTGTGCAAGTGTGAGCCTTTCCTGTGTTTGTGTGTGTTTGTGTGTGTGTGCTAAATGTGTTTGTGTGCGCGTGTGTGAGAGACAGAGTCAGTGAGAGAAAGAGAGTGGTAATGAGAATATGCATGTTTTCTAGCATAGCGGACTCAGTAGAATAGTGACAAACTGATAGTGACAGGTCACGAGAGGGCCGGGAAGAAATAGAGGGGGCCTGAGGTGTCATCTCTCATCCCTCAGCGCTGAACAGCAGAGACCAGAGAGAACAAGCCTTCTGGTGCCAGTAAGGGCATACAGTTTTTCTGTCCCTGGCCCACCCTCCTTTACAATAGGCAGAGGCTGCGGATCCGTAGGTAACCGGCCAGTTCCGCCCCTGTCCCGCCCCTGCCCCGCCCCTGTCCCACCTCCTTGATCCCGCTGGAAAAATCTGTGTCATGTTCCACACATGTTTCTTTGCCGCTACCTAACGCACACACATTTTTGTGGCCACCCTCCCTTCACATTTCTCATTTCTATCAATCGTGAATTATGTCCCTGCAGCATCTGCATGCCAACCAAGGGGGCGTTCGACTAAGGGAGCCATACAAGCTAGAACCGCCACTGACTGTGAGCAGATGGTGTTAAGAAACTGTAGCATAACTGTGTTTTGTTTCAATCAAATACATTTTTTGCTTAGTGGCGAGCGCTGTTGAGTTGTGGCCATGTGAGAGAAACATTTGAGCATTTGCACAAGCGTCCTAAAATCTATTAAGAAATTAGCTGCTGTTTTTTTCTCACGGTAATGTTATAATATAATATGTGACCCGATTCAGGGGAGTCGCAAGTCACAGGGGAGCAATTAGAACGATTTATTTTTATTTTTAAATCAAAATGCGTAAGTTAAACTACGTGGTTCTGTACAATACAGCGCTCATTTTGGCAGCAATTTTCAATATAGTTTAAGTCACATTTTGGTCATTTCTTCCTTAGTTAGTTTTAGTTATTATCAGTGGCCAAAATTCTGGACCGTTTTAGTTTAGTTTTAGTCACAGTCATTTTAGTCCCATTTTATTGAGTGCGTTTGTTTTCTACTGTTCCCCACAAACTGCTGATTTTCAGTATTTTTACTAACCTAATATCGCTGCAGTCAATCCTATAGTTAGTAAATGGTATTCGTGCTGGTGGTGATAACAATAGTGGACCTGGATTTGGGGTGAGAAGGTTCAGGTTTTTTAATGATCGTGGTTTGTCAAGCTCACAGCTGCAGTATATTTTTGGAATAACACCATTACTGTGCTTTTGCATGACGGTTCAAGGTTAAGTTCTGTGTCTCAGACATCAACGGTGAAAGCTGAGGTGGAGTTGAAGAAGCTAATTATGGACCATCACTTTGGGGGATGTTTGCCTCTGGAGGAAGTGCAAACCTGGCAGGGGAGTTGTGTTTCTGCTGACTCTTACAACTGCAGCCTGTCAGTGGATATTACGGTACGTGTGTTTTTGTGAGAATGTGAATGTTTATGCAATAACGTGTGTGTGTGTGTGTGTGTGTGTGTGTGTGTATGTGTATGTGTGTGTGTGTGTGTGTGTGTGTGTGTGTGTGTGTGTGTGTGTGTGTGTGTGTGTGTGCGCACAAGTAGTGTACATTTAGCTAATAGCACTACCCTATATTTCTTTGCAGTGTGAAGTGTCTCTAGGTACAGAGGCGAGAGAGAAAGAGAGAGAGTTTTCCCCTCAGTGCAGGAACCATTAGTCAGAATGCAGGTGATTTATTGGTTGTCTCCTTGCAGAATTTAAATTAACTGCTGTACAGGGGAGGCAGGGGAGGGAGGGACACAGGGGGGAGACAGGGTGAGGGAGGTACGGGGAGGGAGCGACACAATGCTTTTCAGTTGCTCCCATTTGTGCTCTATCGCTCACTCAATCTGAGTCCCTCTCTTTTAGTCTCTCTCTCTCTCTCCCTCTCCCTTCCCTCTCTCTTCCACATCTCTCTCTTCCACATCTCTCTCTCATGGGAGAAATTAGGATCGCTTTCTGGCTTCAGGTGTGCCAGTCAGTTGGTCAGATGACTAAGCAGGATAAATGTACAGTAAGATGGGACTGATTCTCTTTTAGAGACAAAAAGAAGCCAAAAACAAACAGCAAATCAGACAGTACAAAAATAAGCCAAGTTTGCAGTAAAAGGCCTTAGACGAAGCCACCATTACATTGCAGACTATTGCTCTATCACAGCACACCTCCCCTTTAAGTTCAAAGTTGTTTTAAGTTTGCTAAAGATTAAAGGAATGAGATAGCGGTTCAGGACAGACACTAACAAGGGTTAAGTAGTTAAAGGTTGTCTGAGAATCAGCACTTAAAGTTTACTCAGTATCCCAGTTAAAGGTTTTCTGAGTATCAGAGCCGTACACTTGCCACTACTACTGTATGATCAAGCATAAAAATCAACATATTACATAGTCCTATAAGTATAAATAATAAACGTGCCTCTGCTTGCTGTACCAGTGTTATAGGACATAGTGACTGTAATAGTAATCAGAGCACCTCTCATTATATCAAGCTGTGTCCTTTCCCTCCTCTCAGATCCATATTAATGATGTTATGTAGCGTTCACTCCTCCCTGGCAGCTAGATGATGTATAATTGAGAGAGGAGATGTCCGTGCCTGGAGTGGAACTCAGATCGCCGATGATGAGTGTGACTCACAGCCATGCACTCCAAGTTCATCAGAATTCTTTCCACATTGCTCATGATTAATCCAGACCACTTCATTACCATAAATACTTAAGGGTACAAAGCTTGCGGGTTCTCCCTCCTCCGGCTGGGTAGTCTTTGGTGATTGGCTGGGCAAGAGTCCCAAGGTGCAACACTGTGGTGACATGGTGGGTCTGCCTCACAGCCTAACGAGGAACTGTTCTTCAAAAACACTATAAGGACATGAATATACTATGTATTCATCAAAGGAAGGGGGGGGGGGGGGGGTTATAGGCAATACAAGACCTATGTGATAGTGAGTGGGTATAATTCTTTGAGTGTTTATGTGTTGTTATTGTGTCTGTGTGTTACTGTAGTGTGTGCCTTTGTCATGCTTATTGGTGTGTGTGTTTTGCACTGATATTAGTTGAGAGCTTTCTAGCTGGGGTACTGCTTATTCAGCACTTACAATTATCTCAAAGTCTTCCCCCTACGTCCCCCCTCAGCTCCTCAGGCCAAACTGTATGTAGTGATCACGCATCTATTTCCCCTATGAGTCTCCTCGTCCTTTTGTGTACTTATGAGCTTACTGCTGAACAGTAATAAGGAGCCACGCCATTATATAATACTTCAATGACATCAATATTTACATTGCCACGAAGCACTTCATGCTGTTTAATATTTCGGGCTAATTTTAGATTCATGCTGTTAAGGTACTTAAGGACCGTGGAGGGCACTTGAGTGCTCAGCTCGGATTGTGGGAGATTTGAAGTCGAGAAGTTAACAGAGCTTGGATTTGCCTCAGTGAAATACACAGCGATACGCCTGTAAGCCTAATAAGTCATTCTCAACATTCAAGTAAAGAAATCTACAGGTCTAAAGTCTATGGTAAGAAATCTATGGTTTGCTGGACTTGATCTATTTTAGTTGAGACAGCCCTGACAAAATGAACCTACTTCTAAAATACAGCGATAACCCCCAGGCCATGAGCTAAAACATAAGCTTACTGTATATTCATGTCTTTATGGTGTTTTCTCAATTCAATTCACATTCACAAGGGAACACCAAGCTATAGTACATGTTAAAAAGGTGATACACGACAAAGGTTCGGTGAGCTGAAAGGATGGAGGTAGCCTTTTCCACTCCTCTTCTACCATCCATCCTTCCTGTCTCCAGAGAAACACCCCACTTCACACCAGACTCTATTCCCATGGGACCTACAATTCCTCCATGGTTCTTCCAAAACACTCTAGCGAGGCTGTGAGCGAGGCCAGGTCACAGTGCACCCTAGCTGCGCTCCTGCTGAGGCATTGACAGGCCCCTGTCTCCAATGCCTGGATGATGGGAACCACTCTGGGATTTCTCCCTTGGGTCACATAAAAGAGAGGAAAACAGACAACTCAAAAGTCTCCCATTTATTTATATATTCTGTCAGTACAAATAGGTTGTTGAGAGCACTCAAAAACTCAACAAAAGCTCAACGAAACTCAACGAAAATACTTTTTTTAACCAAAAACTTTGAAAGACATTTCAATCATTGGATACTACACAACACAGACACAAAAGCCCCATTTATATCTGGTTCTAATGTGGATCCTTCGTCCAACGCTTTTCCACATTCTGATTGTGCCCACATTTTCAGAAAGGTGTAAACAAATAAAAGATGCACCTTGATCGGATCTTCCTGGCCACACCCAGAGGTAGTCAGGCACACAATGTATCTGGATATCTTACAAGTGTAGACAGATCTGGACAGTGAAACTGTTAAAATCGTCACTATCCCGCCCTCTAAAATTATTGACAGGGGGCACTACTGACTTAGCCCTCATACCAAATGAGGTCCAAAGGTGGTTCATTCAATTCTTCAAATTGTTCATTACTTTTTCAATCAACTTGTTTTTAATACATCTAAATCACTGCTTAGTGATTCTGTATCATGATAAACATGAGCTGGCGCACACCCAGAAAATAGTATTTTGTGGGTGTGCTGACTAACAGGTCATAAACTATAAACTATGAAAATAAAGAGAGTCGCACACTCTATATATAAACAATTTACCCAATAAATTACTGGGAGATTAAATATTTTATAGTTTATAGTGTTTCTGTATCAACAAAAAAATTGAAGTCCTTTGGGGTCATTTTGACACGAGCCAAAAATCTAATTAAATCAAATGTATTTATAAAGCCCTTCTTACATCAGCTGATGTCACAAAGTGCTCTACAGAAACCCAGCCTAAAATCTCAAACAGCAAGCAATGCAGGTGTAGAAGCACGGTGGCTAGGAAAAACTCCCTAGAAAGGCCAGAACCGAGGAAGAAACCTAGAGAGGAACCAGGCTAAGAGGGGTGGCCAGTCCTCTTCTGGCTTTGCCGGGTGGAGATTATAACAGAACATGGCCAAGATGTTCAAGTGTTCATAGATGACCAGCAGGGTCAAATAATAATAATCACAGTAGTTGTTGAGGGTGCAACAGGTCAGCACCTCAGGAGTAAATGTCAGTTGGCTTTTCATAGCCAATCATTCAGAGTATTTCTACAGCTCCTGCTGTCTCTAGAGAGTTGAAAACAGCAGGTCTGGGACAGGTAGCACGTCCGGTGAACAGGTCAGGGTTCCATAGCCGCAGGCAGAACAGTTAGAGCAGCAGCACAGCCAGGTGGACTGGGGACAGCAAGGAGTCATCAAGCCAGGTAGCCCTGAGGCATGGTCCTAGGGCTCAGGTCCTCGAGAGAGAGAAAGAAAGAAAGAAAGAGAGAGAGAGAGAAAAAGAGAGAAAGAGAATCAGAGCGAGCATACTTTAATTCACACAGGACACAGGATGAGACAGGAGAAATACTCCAGATATAACAGACTGACCCTAGCCCCCCGACACATAAACTACTGCAGTATAAACACTGGAGGCTGAGACAGGAGAAATACTCCAGATATAACAGACTGACCCTAGCCCCCCGACACATAAACTACTGCAGTATAAACACTGGAGGCTGAGACAGGAGAAATACTCCAGATATAACAGACTGACCCTAGCCCCCCGACACATAAACTACTGCAGCATAAATACTGGAGGCTGAGACAGGAGAAATACTCCAGATATAACAGACTGACCCTAGCCCCCCGACACATAAACTACTGCAGTATAAACACTGGAGGCTGAGACAGGAGAAATACTCCAGATATAACAGACTGACCCTAGCCCCCCGACACATAAACTACTGCAGTATAAACACTGGAGGCTGAGACAGGAGAAATACTCCAGATATAACAGACTGACCCTAGCCCCCCGACACATAAACTACTGCAGTATAAACACTGGAGGCTGAGACAGGAGAAATACTCCAGATATAACAGACTGACCCTAGCCCCCCGACACATAAACTACTGCAGTATAAACACTGGAGGCTGAGACAGGAGAAATACTCCAGATATAACAGACTGACCCTAGCCCCCCGACACATAAACTACTGCAGTATAAACACTGGAGGCTGAGACAGGAGAAATACTCCAGATATAACAGACTGACCCTAGCCCCCCGACACATAAACTACTGCAGTATAAACACTGGAGGCTGAATAACACCTACAGTTAGTCTATAGTAATGTAAAACTGTAGATAGGACCTTTATTTTCTCAGGAGACAGAAGTTATCCAGACCACCAAAGGGTGGAGGAGGACCTGCATCAGTGATTTTGACTCCCCATGTACTCACTCAAGATTGTCCTTTTCTATACCACGTTTGTCTGACTGTGTACAAAAACAAAGTTACCACATTTTTGGGAATTTCAAAATATGTAATGGTATATGAAAAGTCTGCCAATGGTATAAATACTTAATACAACTGCAATACAGAACTCAGATACAGTCTGAATCGACACAGAGCGATGTATTGGTGTGTATTGTCCGAAAAGTAGTTCATTTACGGCAAATGAATAAATACATTTATTTGACTCCAGGTTTCTCTGGAGATATCATATGAAGTTATACATATCCTCACAGGGTGGAGGGGAACTGTTGAAGGGATTTTGACCACATAGACAGATCACATGCAGAAAGGAGGCACCTTATATACTCGCCCATGGTTATAACTGGTTATAACAAGGCATGACCATGTGCAAAATAAAAATGACCTCACGCATATGCTTAGTTGCAGTCAAAACGGCTCATAAAAGTCTGTCCGTGGTATAATTACTTGGTATAACTGTAATACAGAAACCATCTACCCTCTAAATGTACATATAGTGCTTGTATTGGTGTATATTCCTCGAAAAATCAATTGACGCACCGGTGCTTGAATCTAAGTAGTATAATAAAAAAATCCCCATCAAAATCACTTCTAAACCTTCTAAACCTTGTATCTTAAAATACATTTTTAAAATATTTTTTGTCATTTATGAATGTGTTATTCAATGCGCTTCTCTGGGCTATATAGTAGTAAAGACCAAATTCCAAATGTAATAAAATATATATACAGTGCATTCGTAAAGTATTCAGACCCCTTCCCTTTTTCCACATTTTGTTACGTTACAGCCTTATTTTAAAAGGTATTTTTTTAAATCATCAATCTATGCACAATACCTCATAATGACAAAGCGAAACAAGTTTTTAGACATTTAAAAAAAATATTATTATTAAAAAGTATTAAAACTAAAAAACAAACTTATTTACATAAGTATTCAGACCCTTTGCTAAGAGACTCGAAATTGAGCTCAGGTTCATCCTGTTACCATCGATCATCCTTGAGATGTTTCTACAACTTGATGATAAATTGAACATGATTTGGAAAGGCACACACCTGTCTTTATAAGTTCCCACAGTTGACAGTGCATGTCAGAGCATAAACCAAGCCACGAGGTCGAAGGAATTGTCCATAGAGGTGCGAGGCAGGATTGTGTCAAGGCACAGATCTGGGGAAGAGTGTCAAAACGTTTCTGCTACCTTGAAGGTCCCCAAAAACACAGTGCCCTCTGTCATTCTTAAATGGAAGAAGTTTGGAACAACCAAGACTCTTCCTAGAGCTGGCTGCTCTGACAAATGGAGCAATCGGGGGATAAGGGCCTTGGTCAGGGAGATGACCAAGAACCCAAATGGTCACTTTGACAGAGCTCCAAAGTTCCTCTGTGGAGATGGGAGAACCTTCCAGAAGGACAACCAATTCTGCAGCACTCCACCAATCAGGCCTTTATGGTAGAGTGGCCAGACGGAAGTCACTCCTCAGCAAAACAGCCCGCTTGGAGTTTGCCAAAAGGCACCCAAAGGACTCTCAGACCATGAGAAACAAGATTATCTGGTCTGATGAAACCAAGATTGAACTCTTTGGCCTGAATGCCAAATGTCACTTCTGGAGGAAACGTTGCACTATCCCTACGGTGAAGCATGGGGGTGGCAGCATCATGCTGTGGGGAAGTTTTTCAGCGGATCAATAGAAAGATGAACGGAGCAAAGTGCAGAGAGATCCTTGATGAAAACCTGCTCCAGAGCGCTCAGGACCTCAGATTGGTGAGAAAGTTTACCTTCCAACAGAACAACGACCCTAAACACACAGCCAAGACAACACAAGAGTGGCTTCGGGACAAGTCTCTGAATGTCCTTGAGTGGCCCAGCCAAAGCCCAGACTTGAACCTGATCAAACATCTCTGAAGAGACCTGAAAAGAGCTGTGCAGCGACGCTCCTCATCCAACCTGACAGAGCTTGAGAGGATCTGCAGAAAAGAATGGGAGAAACTCCACAAATACAGGTGTGCCAAGCTTGTAGCATCATACCCAAGAAGACTTGAGGCTGTAATCGCTGCCAAAGGTGCTTCAACAACGTACTGAGTAAAGGGTCCGAATACTTATGGAAATGTGATACTTCAGTTGTTTTTTTATACATTTGAAAACATTTCTAAAAACCTGTTTTTGCTTTATTGTCTCAAGACATTTCAGCTTTCCATTTTCTATTCATTTGAAAAAAAAATCTAAAAACATAATTCCACTTTGATATTATGTATGTAGGCCAATGACACAGAATCTCAATTGAATCCATTTTAAATTCAGGCTGTAACACAACAAAATGTGGAAAAAGTCAAGGTGTGTGAATACTTTCTGAAGTGTGTATGTGGAATGTACTTTGGAAGAAAAAGTTTAAGGGACAAATGTATACATTTCCGTTTTACATAATATGGAAATTCACTGTAATTTAGCAATTTCGCAGCCTGTTCTGGTCGCTTTTTTATTTTATTTCAGATAACATGAATATTATTTTGAAACGATATCTTACAAATAATTTGCATACAAGGTGACACCAGGAAATGTGTTCACAATGCAGTCACAGTGGACGGATAACAGACACACTTTAATACCATGTGTAGAAACATTTCTGAAGATGTGGTCACAATAAGAATGGGGACAAGATCAAGACACATGATGCATGATAGTGCCAGGTATAAACAAGGCTAAACTGGGGATATTGTCTGCTCAAAGAGTGGTGTATTGATCAACACCTTGTGTGTATTCCCTTTCGCTCTCCCATGTTCAGAATGGTTTCCTTCACTGCAATTTGTTGTGGGAAAGGAAGTGTTGTATAATGTCACAGGCAGACAAATCAAGCCATCACCTTCACAAGATGCTTCACTGTACCAGGTCCACAATGCCTTCCATGGCTCTTATCAAATCTCGTGGTCAGCTGCCATTCTCCTCAAAGCCTAATTCCCATACTTTACCCCAACTCACAATCCAATTCCATTTTCCCTGCCACTCTCCCACATTTGCCATTTGCCAGACATTTGCCATTATGGCCACTAGACTTTGGAAACGTCTGCCACATGGGGCCAAGCTTGCAGATTCAGTGCCTCTTTTCAAAATCCCTGCTGAAGGCACTTTTATAAAGATGCTTTGATAGAACCTTATAACTCCACGTAATAACGCATTTATAATGGATTAGTAAATCATTTAGGAATCATTATTCCATTCATCAGATGTTGAATATAGGTCCTTATAAAACATTTACTTAGCTGTCTTTTGCATGGCTTCATCTAAAGTGTGGGCTGTTTATACTTTATAAATTATAAATACTTGATCTATGTTTTGCTTCCAGTGCCTCAGTCTTTTAACCCCAGACTATTTTGGCACATGGCTTTGTTTGGTGGCACCTTTACGTGTTCTTTAAACGTAGTAACTTTTTAAACGTCATGGGATAGTTCAGCGAAATAATCTATTCGGGTATGTGTTTCGTTACCTCGTAAGAAGTTCTCTAGACTGCTCTTAATCGCCCGTGGGCAGATTTTGCGCGTAGCCCGAAGAATCTGTTGCGACTTCGACATAATGCATAGGATAAGGAGTCGTTTTGGAGTTTGTGTTTTCATCACAGATGAACATATAAGGTTTGGGCGAAGGCAGTGAATTTACCTTCGACTGCTTCGCATGTGAAGTAAAATGAGCGGGAGGTTTTGGTAGAAACGTCAGTGCCAAGAAACATTCTCAGAATTCATGCTTTTATTTTACTCAGCATAGTGTGTCTAAAGTTACACAGCACACTATTACAACAGTGTGACTGCTTTGGAATACAATTCTCAACATATTTTCTTAAACATCCTCTGTATTGTGTCCTTATTGTTTAACCATTCACGGCTGTGAAATTTGAACAAAACATAGACGTCTATGATTGGTTCAGATTTAGTCCGGAACAGGTTAAAAACCAACGTCAACGTTGGTCTGTGCTTACTGTGGTGTAGCCTACCATGTCGGGCTGCAAATGAATTTCATGAATGCCCATCCATGTGGTAGGCCCACGGTTTGTAAAACAGGCCGTTGCATTGGCTTTATTAGTCCTGATTCCTGTGACTAATCAATTTGGCTATTTAAACTCTGAATATCAGCTACCCAACCCAAGTCAAGATATTTTCATCTGATTGTCAAATAAGTACTTCAAAGAAATCACTACTGTTACACAAAACACAAAAAAAGTGTAATGACACATTTGGCTATTAATTAATGGCTATTTGTTCTTTATTTTATTTTTTATTTAACCCTTATTTTACCAGGTAAGTTGACTGAGAACACATTCTCATTTAGAGTAAACTACCTGGGGAATAGTTGCAAGGGAAAGGAGTCATACCTATGACATGCGGTAATGATAAAAAGTGGTGTAATAGCATTTTGTCTGAATTGTTGTGAATGTGTTACCCTGGCTATATCTGCTACATGATTTATGTTAGATAAACGTTTTTGTCAGAATGTTGGTTGAGCGTCACAGCTAAGCGTCTCTCCAACAGGGAGGCGCGCTGGGAATGGACAAACAAAATATTTTGCTCCCCTGTCTTTGACAAAGTGGGCACTGCTTTTATCACATGGCAGAATCAGCCCTCACCTGAAATGCCCATATGCCACTCGTTGAGAGAAATTGTTTTTGGGCAGATTTATGTGAAGTTTTATGTTGTTGGAGGTGTGTCTTGGTCAGTTTAGCTCTTAAAAATCCGCCCTCATCAATCTGTCTCCATAGGCGTCCACATAATCCTGCCTAATGAGCGGGCCGGCCCTGTAACCGTTGATAATCTAGGGGCCATTTTGAGACCTTAAGGAGCATCAGGTACTGTTGGAATGTTTACTAATGGCATGAATCATTATTAAATACTTTAAAAGTTGTTGATAAATCCTTGAATAACTAGGTTGCTAACATCTGTGGGAATAATGATTAATAAACGATTAATAAACTATTTCCAAATCCATTATGAATGCTTTATTCTAAAGTGCTACAAATGCTTTTAATGTATGATTTCAATGTGTTATTTTAATGGGCTATCTTTTTTCATTCTCCTTCCTACTGTTTTTGTTTCTTTGTTAGTAATTCTATTTTATGACGTGAAGCACTTTGTTACTTGAAAAGCGCTATACAAATAAAGTTATTATTATGATATTAAAACTTTCCTGGTAGATTTAATATAATTTCCCACAATTATGCTCTTCAGGTTGCCAAGCCCCGTCTCACTGTAATCCTTTCCAATCACTAACTTGGAAACTAACTATCCTACAGTGGGGCAAAAAAGTATTTAGTCAGCCACCAATTGTGTAAGTTCAAAATGACAAAATGAGAAAAAAAAATCCAGAAAATCACATTGTAGGATTTTTAATGAATTTATTTGCAAATTATGGTGGAAAATAAGTATTTGGTCACCTACAAACAAGCACGATTTCTGGCTCTCACAGACCTGTAACTTCTTCTTTAAGAGGCTACTCTGTCCTCCACTCGTTACCTGTATTAATGGAACCTGTTTGAACTTGTTATCAGTATAAAAGACACCTGTCCACAACCTCAAACAGTCACACTCCAAACCCCACTATGGCCAAGACCAAAGAGCTGTCAAAGGACACCAGAAACAAAATTGTAGACCTGCACCAGGCTGGGAAGACTGAATCTGCAATAGGTAAGCAGCTTGGTTTGAAGAAATCAACTGTGGGAGCAATTATTAGGAAATGGAAGACATACAAGACCACTGAGAATCTCCCTCGATCTGGGGCTCCATGCAAGATCTCACCCCGTGGGGTCAAAATGATCACAAGAACGGTGAGCAAAAATCCCAGAACCACACCGAGGGACCTAATGAATGACCTGCAGAGAGCTGGGACCAAAGTAACAAGGCCTACCATCAGTAACACACTACGCCGCCAGGGACTCAAATCCTGCAGTGCCAGACGTGTCCCCCTGCGTAAGCCAGTACATGTCCAGGCCCGTCTGAAGTTTGCTAGAGAGCATTTGGATTATCCAGAAGAAGATTGGGAGAATGTGAAGCATGGTGCTGGGAACATCATGCTTTGGGGCTGTTTTTCTGCATAGCGACCAGGACGACTGATCCGTGTAAAGGAAAGAATGAATGGGGCCATGTATCGTGAGATTTTGAGTGATAACCTCCTTCCATCAGCAAGGGCATTGAAGATGAAACATAGCTGGGTCTTTCAGCATGACAATGATCCCAAACACACCGCCCGGGCAACGAAGGAGTGGCTTTGTAAGAAGCATTTCAAGGTCCTGGAGTGGCCTAGCCAGTCTCCAGATCTCAACCCCATAGAAAATCTTTGGAGGGAGTTGAAAGTCCGTTTTGCCCAGCAACAGCCCCAAAACATCACTGCTCTAGAGGAGATCTGCATGGAGGAATGGGCCAAAATACCAGCAACAGTGTGTGAAAACCTTGTGAAGACTTACAGAAAACGTTTGACCTCTGTCATTGCCAACAAAGGGTATATAACAAAGTATTGAGATAAACTTTTGTTATTGACCAAATACTTATTTTCCACCATAATTTGCAAATAAATTCATTAAAAATCCTACAATGTGATTTTCCCCACTGTATACATTATTGCACTGTCTCATTCTATGCAACCTTTCACTGCTTGGAGACTGTCAACAGTGGCATCCTCCATGGCAGCAACCTCTGGGCATGGCCAATGACAACAATGTGAGTGACACACCAAGCAGTCCAGCCAGGAATAGGACCTATGGCTTGTGTGTGTGTGTGTGTGTGTGTGTGTGTGTGTGTGTGTGTGTGTGTATGCCAGTCTGTGTGTGTGTGTGTGTGTGTGTGTGTGTGTGTATGCCTGTCTCTGTGTGTGTGTGTGTGTGTGTGCAGGGGAGGTAGGGTAAAGAGAGAGTTTGTAACACTGAATCCTTCTATCCGTTAAACTCAGGCCAAAGGGTCCGACTCACTAAGGATTTTTGACTGCCATGACCTTGGCTTGCCTGATGACTCAAACGGAAGGCTTCCTCTGCTCTATCGTTCACTACATATACTTCAGTCTGAGACTGCCATCATTGAAGTCGTTTGTGGAGACATCAACAAGAGGGGTGTTCTACAAAACAATCAGTGATTGGATCATCTCAAACCAAGAAGCGTATCAAAGCCAACGACAAATTCACCGCTATACCCATGCGTGTTTTGGCTCTGGCCCAACCCATCAGTTTCTGACACCAATCAGACGGTCTAGAATGAATATCCATTCTCAAAATCGTTGTGGAGGTACTCAAATCCAGACTCATTACAGAGAAGAAACCAGCGCCCGTGGGCTTGGTGTAGCGTTTGGCCAGAGCAAGGGTTTTGGGTAGCCAGTCAAGCCCTAGGCACGACTGAGGAGCGAAAAGGAAATACTAAAAAGCCAAAAACGCATTAAATTGCAGCTGAATCACTTACAGTTGTGAGATGTTTCCACGTTTGAGTGTTATTACTCCCTAGCGTGGTTTTCTTTCAATACATATTGCCATTTACCCGGAGCAATAGCTCTAGCAGTTGTTTAAAAGCAGCAAGGTTTTTAATCAAATATAACGTCACTGTAGAGGACTATGCTGCGCCGGAAAACGTCTATGTTCTTGGACACTGCAGTAGTGCACAGTGTCTGTCGGTTGTTTTCCCTGTGGGTTAGAAGGTGCATGAGGGACAGTTCTGAAGTGGCTGTCCAGAACCCTTTCTAAGTTTATATTCTACAGACTGACCACCTCTTTTGTCTGCATCAAGCACTAGCAGCACCTCTTTGAATATGTATTTAAATGTAGTCAGTAAGACTGATATTCAGTAGTGTCTGGCGGAGTGGGAGGACTGCCAATGAATCTCCCTATTTTTAGACAGAGAGAATCCCTCATCGCGAAAGGATATATAAGATGCTGGAATAATGTTATTGATTAAGGGTACTATCAATGATAACTCTATCATGATCAAAACTGTGTGACTCACAGAGCAGAACCCCTGGGACAGACAGCAAGGCCTCTTCATGATCTCACACTCTTATTCACTCAACAGCATGTCACAGCCCAGTGAGTGTCAGCACACTGCATGAAAAATAGTTACATCATAAGGCCCTACCTTGTCTACCCTGGGTCTCTGTATGTCGCTGTCAGGGAAAATGGACTAGACAATAAACAAACACACACTGAGCCATGGCCATGGGGAACGGGATTCAGGGAATAAAGAATGACAAATGATTGTTTTTCTTATTACTGCCTAACAGCGCAGGCTGCAATGAGGGTTTGTTGAGCCTGTGCATAGCAGGTAAATAATATCTCATTTGACAGTTAGCTTTCGTGACTGCAGTGTGTATTTAAAGAAACTGTACACTTTATTGAACTAAAGCACCAGGCATGTGTCTAGACAGCGGTACAGTAATTTGACTGGTTTTGCACAACCTTTGAGTTATGATTGTGCACTGAAGTATCTATTTCGCTCTCCCGGAAAAATAACCACCGACAGAAAAAATAACCATCCACAGAAGTACTGATCTTCGGTTGTTTACCTCGACTAAACACCTGGATTAGTCATTGCTCGTCTGTTCCTAAGAGCATGTTTCTCTAAAGACCTCATTGCGCATTAATGATTCTATTCACAGACATTCAACACGTCCAACTTAAAGGACCCCCCCCCCCCAGAGGAAGTTGCCACCACTATTTTGACGTACTTTCCTGAGAGGAAATGCACTTTAGGTTTCACCTCGAAAGAATTACGAAGGCTACCTATACGTAGTCACAAAATGGGTGTGGGAATTTCCACGTTGAGTTGATAAACATCAAAAAAAATAGGGCACTGACATCTGGCTAATCTTATCTCTCTAGCTAATGTTATGCTAATGCTAATGCTATTGCTTTTTTTTGCTACACCATATTAAAAAGATTAGCCAGCTGGCTCTATAGCTGATTCTGGAGCTGGATTTGTCATCAAGCATTGATTTAGGGAAAACTTTGTCACAGATGGAAACCCCTTGCCCATCTTTGACTTCACCATCTATTGTTTTCTCCAAAGTCTTGGCATCTTCCGCTGCAGAAATAGTTAGAAAGAATAAGATGAAGCACCGGTAATACGGATAACTATGGAAAGATCGATGATATGCATTTTTCGACATCATAATGGACGAGGTGCAACCTTTGGTGGGTAAGCTGCTGGCAGGCTTCGGCTGCGGTTCAGCAAAGCCAAATCAGCCCGTGCTCATGGTTCTCACAGGGGAAGTGAAACGATAGACTCCAATGACCTTGCTCATGATCATGCACGTCGCAAATGAAACTTCTTTTGCGGTTGCCTTTTCAGGATCCGGATAGACACTTGTGGTTTCTAGTTAACGTTACACTAATCAAAGCAGTGGCGCATGTAGTGAAGCAACATTTTTGTGATCAAAAACATTCATCTTAGGGTGACGGGGAGAGGGGGTTGCAAAATGCTATCATATCAACCAATTATACCATTTAGAAAATGGTTATATATATATATTTATATATATATGTATTTTTTTACTACAGACTAGCTAAAAAATAAGTGCAAATTCACCAACTAGCCAATAGATTATGATAATTTTTTGGTAAAAAAGGTGGAAAAACAAGTTTACATCCCATATTTGAATTAGTTATATGGTTCTGGCGGCCGAGTGGATACAAGACTGATTGGCTCATCTCACTCACAAAGAGGAATAACTTTGCAGCTGTTTTAATAAACAACGCCATGCCGGTGGGCAGTAACATAAAAATTCAATGATACCTAGGCTGAAAATATGAATATATATGAATGAATATACCGCATTCACACAGATTTGCATGAAGTGGGGAGTTCGGATTTGTCACATCAAGCCCAAATATATAATTGTTTGACTAAAATGATGACTTATGGACTTAAATCATCGTGCAACATCATGGGAAAGCTCTGGCCATCGTCAGTGCTGTCACATTAGTAAACAATGCAGTTGATGAAGTCATGGCTGCTCTAGTGGAACACACACCCTGAGGGTACAGTGTTAGTGTTTGTTGTTTTCACTGAAGTCACGCCCCTCGCTCTGTTTCTTCATTCACCTGGATGTGCAGTGTGTTAAAGTGCCTCATCAGCAAGTAAAGCAGTGAGGCAGAGCAGGCTTACACACATTAACACACACACATGCACATTTACAACTTTCCATGTCATCTCTGTGCCAACTGTTTTCCGACATTCCTACCCTATCATACACCATCCACCCAGTTCCCTTAAATGCACCCCATCTCTTCCTCCTTCCTTCCTCCCTCCCACCCCTCCCCTCCTACCCCGCCAGCTCACTGCACTTTGACTTTGTCTCTCTCTCTCCTCTGTGTTGTGAGTCCTCTCAGTGGGAGCCAAGTGACCATGCACAGACAGCGGTGACTTGTTTCAGCTATGTATGAAAGGAGCCCATTGATAAAGCCCAGCCAGGACCCACACAGCACAGCACAGGGGAGTCAATCAGAGAGCCAAACCCAACTGGATAGACAGGAGGACAGTGACTGTGTCTATGTACTGTTCCAAAGATTGGAAAGCTGCCGCGGTCATCCCCCTCTTCAAAGGGGGAGACAGTCTAAACCCAAACTGCTACAGACCTATATCTATCCTACCCTGCCTTTCTAAGTTATTCGAAAGCCAAGTTAACAAACAGATCACCGGGCCTCCCGGGTGGCACAGTGGTCTAGGGCACTGCATTGCAGAGCTAGCTGTGCCACCAGAGACTCTGGGTTCGCGCCCAGAGTCGCAGCCGGCTGTGACCGGTAGGGATATCCTTGTCTCTTTGCGCACCAGCGACTCCTGTGGCGGGCCGGTTGCAGTGTGCGCTAACAAAGGTGGCCAGGTGCACGGTGTTTCCTCCGACACATTGGTGCGGCTGGCTTCCGGGTTGGATGTGCGCTGTGTTAAGAAGCAGTGTGGCTTGGTTGGGTTGTGTTTCGGAGGACGCATGGCTTTCGACCTTCGTCTCTTCCGAGCCTGTATGGGAGTTGTAGCGATGAGACAAGATAGTAATTACTAACAATTGGATACCACGAAATTGGGGAGAAAAAGGAGGTAAAAAATAAATAAATAATAAAAAACACAACAAAAAAAAACAGATCACCGACCATTTCGAATCCCACTGTACCTTCTCCGATATGCAATCTGGTTTCTGAGCAGGTGATGGGTGCACCTCAGCCACGCTCAAGGTCCTAAACGATATCACCACATTCTTATCGGCAGATTCAACAGCATTGGTTTCTCAAATGACTGCCTCGCCTGGTTCACCAACTACTTTTCTGATAGAGTTCAATTCTCGGGCCGACTCTCTTCTCTGTATACATCAATGATGTCACTCTTGCTGCTGGTGATTCTCTGATCCACCTCTACGCAGACAACACCATTCTGTATACTTCTGGACACACAAACCTCCAGACGAGTTTCAATGCCATACCACTCTCCTTCCGTGGCCTCCAACTGCTCTTAAATGCAAGTAAAACTAAATGCATGCTTTTCAACCGATCGCTGCTCGCACCTGCCCGCCAGTCTAGCACCACTACTCTGGACGGCTCTGACTTGGACAACTACAAATACCTAGGTGTCTGGTTAGACTGTAAACTCTCATTCCAGACTCACATTGAACATCTCCAATCCAAAATTAAAACTAGAATCGGCTTCCTATATCGCAACAAAACATCCTTCACTCATGCTGCCAAACATACCCTCGTAAAACTGACTATCCTACCGAACCTCGACTTCGGCGATGCAAAATGATCACAAGAACGGTGAGCAAAAATCCCAGAACCACACCGAGGGACCTAATGAATGACCTGCAGAGAGCTGGGACCAAAGTAACAAGGCCTACCATCAGTAACACACTACGCCGCCAGGGACTCAAATCCTGCAGTGCCAGACGTGTCCCCCTGCGTAAGCCAGTACATGTCCAGGCCCGTCTGAAGTTTGCTAGAGAGCATTTGGATTATCCAGAAGAAGATTGGGAGAATGTGAAGCATGGTGCTGGGAACATCATGCTTTGGGGCTGTTTTTCTGCATAGCGACCAGGACGACTGATCCGTGTAAAGGAAAGAATGAATGGGGCCATGTATCGTGAGATTTTGAGTGATAACCTCCTTCCATCAGCAAGGGCATTGAAGATGAAACATAGCTGGGTCTTTCAGCATGACAATGATCCCAAACACACCGCCCGGGCAACGAAGGAGTGGCTTTGTAAGAAGCATTTCAAGGTCCTGGAGTGGCCTAGCCAGTCTCCAGATCTCAACCCCATAGAAAATCTTTGGAGGGAGTTGAAAGTCCGTTTTGCCCAGCAACAGCCCCAAAACATCACTGCTCTAGAGGAGATCTGCATGGAGGAATGGGCCAAAATACCAGCAACAGTGTGTGAAAACCTTGTGAAGACTTACAGAAAACGTTTGACCTCTGTCATTGCCAACAAAGGGTATATAACAAAGTATTGAGATAAACTTTTGTTATTGACCAAATACTTATTTTCCACCATAATTTGCAAATAAATTCATTAAAAATCCTACAATGTGATTTTCCCCACTGTATACATTATTGCACTGTCTCATTCTATGCAACCTTTCACTGCTTGGAGACTGTCAACAGTGGCATCCTCCATGGCAGCAACCTCTGGGCATGGCCAATGACAACAATGTGAGTGACACACCAAGCAGTCCAGCCAGGAATAGGACCTATGGCTTGTGTGTGTGTGTGTGTGTGTGTGTGTGTGTGTGTGTGTGTGTGTATGCCAGTCTGTGTGTGTGTGTGTGTGTGTGTGTGTGTGTGTATGCCTGTCTCTGTGTGTGTGTGTGTGTGTGTGCAGGGGAGGTAGGGTAAAGAGAGAGTTTGTAACACTGAATCCTTCTATCCGTTAAACTCAGGCCAAAGGGTCCGACTCACTAAGGATTTTTGACTGCCATGACCTTGGCTTGCCTGATGACTCAAACGGAAGGCTTCCTCTGCTCTATCGTTCACTACATATACTTCAGTCTGAGACTGCCATCATTGAAGTCGTTTGTGGAGACATCAACAAGAGGGGTGTTCTACAAAACAATCAGTGATTGGATCATCTCAAACCAAGAAGCGTATCAAAGCCAACGACAAATTCACCGCTATACCCATGCGTGTTTTGGCTCTGGCCCAACCCATCAGTTTCTGACACCAATCAGACGGTCTAGAATGAATATCCATTCTCAAAATCGTTGTGGAGGTACTCAAATCCAGACTCATTACAGAGAAGAAACCAGCGCCCGTGGGCTTGGTGTAGCGTTTGGCCAGAGCAAGGGTTTTGGGTAGCCAGTCAAGCCCTAGGCACGACTGAGGAGCGAAAAGGAAATACTAAAAAGCCAAAAACGCATTAAATTGCAGCTGAATCACTTACAGTTGTGAGATGTTTCCACGTTTGAGTGTTATTACTCCCTAGCGTGGTTTTCTTTCAATACATATTGCCATTTACCCGGAGCAATAGCTCTAGCAGTTGTTTAAAAGCAGCAAGGTTTTTAATCAAATATAACGTCACTGTAGAGGACTATGCTGCGCCGGAAAACGTCTATGTTCTTGGACACTGCAGTAGTGCACAGTGTCTGTCGGTTGTTTTCCCTGTGGGTTAGAAGGTGCATGAGGGACAGTTCTGAAGTGGCTGTCCAGAACCCTTTCTAAGTTTATATTCTACAGACTGACCACCTCTTTTGTCTGCATCAAGCACTAGCAGCACCTCTTTGAATATGTATTTAAATGTAGTCAGTAAGACTGATATTCAGTAGTGTCTGGCGGAGTGGGAGGACTGCCAATGAATCTCCCTATTTTTAGACAGAGAGAATCCCTCATCGCGAAAGGATATATAAGATGCTGGAATAATGTTATTGATTAAGGGTACTATCAATGATAACTCTATCATGATCAAAACTGTGTGACTCACAGAGCAGAACCCCTGGGACAGACAGCAAGGCCTCTTCATGATCTCACACTCTTATTCACTCAACAGCATGTCACAGCCCAGTGAGTGTCAGCACACTGCATGAAAAATAGTTACATCATAAGGCCCTACCTTGTCTACCCTGGGTCTCTGTATGTCGCTGTCAGGGAAAATGGACTAGACAATAAACAAACACACACTGAGCCATGGCCATGGGGAACGGGATTCAGGGAATAAAGAATGACAAATGATTGTTTTTCTTATTACTGCCTAACAGCGCAGGCTGCAATGAGGGTTTGTTGAGCCTGTGCATAGCAGGTAAATAATATCTCATTTGACAGTTAGCTTTCGTGACTGCAGTGTGTATTTAAAGAAACTGTACACTTTATTGAACTAAAGCACCAGGCATGTGTCTAGACAGCGGTACAGTAATTTGACTGGTTTTGCACAACCTTTGAGTTATGATTGTGCACTGAAGTATCTATTTCGCTCTCCCGGAAAAATAACCACCGACAGAAAAAATAACCATCCACAGAAGTACTGATCTTCGGTTGTTTACCTCGACTAAACACCTGGATTAGTCATTGCTCGTCTGTTCCTAAGAGCATGTTTCTCTAAAGACCTCATTGCGCATTAATGATTCTATTCACAGACATTCAACACGTCCAACTTAAAGGACCCCCCCCCCCCAGAGGAAGTTGCCACCACTATTTTGACGTACTTTCCTGAGAGGAAATGCACTTTAGGTTTCACCTCGAAAGAATTACGAAGGCTACCTATACGTAGTCACAAAATGGGTGTGGGAATTTCCACGTTGAGTTGATAAACATCAAAAAAAATAGGGCACTGACATCTGGCTAATCTTATCTCTCTAGCTAATGTTATGCTAATGCTAATGCTATTGCTTTTTTTTGCTACACCATATTAAAAAGATTAGCCAGCTGGCTCTATAGCTGATTCTGGAGCTGGATTTGTCATCAAGCATTGATTTAGGGAAAACTTTGTCACAGATGGAAACCCCTTGCCCATCTTTGACTTCACCATCTATTGTTTTCTCCAAAGTCTTGGCATCTTCCGCTGCAGAAATAGTTAGAAAGAATAAGATGAAGCACCGGTAATACGGATAACTATGGAAAGATCGATGATATGCATTTTTCGACATCATAATGGACGAGGTGCAACCTTTGGTGGGTAAGCTGCTGGCAGGCTTCGGCTGCGGTTCAGCAAAGCCAAATCAGCCCGTGCTCATGGTTCTCACAGGGGAAGTGAAACGATAGACTCCAATGACCTTGCTCATGATCATGCACGTCGCAAATGAAACTTCTTTTGCGGTTGCCTTTTCAGGATCCGGATAGACACTTGTGGTTTCTAGTTAACGTTACACTAATCAAAGCAGTGGCGCATGTAGTGAAGCAACATTTTTGTGATCAAAAACATTCATCTTAGGGTGACGGGGAGAGGGGGTTGCAAAATGCTATCATATCAACCAATTATACCATTTAGAAAATGGTTATATATATATATTTATATATATATGTATTTTTTTACTACAGACTAGCTAAAAAATAAGTGCAAATTCACCAACTAGCCAATAGATTATGATAATTTTTTGGTAAAAAAGGTGGAAAAACAAGTTTACATCCCATATTTGAATTAGTTATATGGTTCTGGCGGCCGAGTGGATACAAGACTGATTGGCTCATCTCACTCACAAAGAGGAATAACTTTGCAGCTGTTTTAATAAACAACGCCATGCCGGTGGGCAGTAACATAAAAATTCAATGATACCTAGGCTGAAAATATGAATATATATGAATGAATATACCGCATTCACACAGATTTGCATGAAGTGGGGAGTTCGGATTTGTCACATCAAGCCCAAATATATAATTGTTTGACTAAAATGATGACTTATGGACTTAAATCATCGTGCAACATCATGGGAAAGCTCTGGCCATCGTCAGTGCTGTCACATTAGTAAACAATGCAGTTGATGAAGTCATGGCTGCTCTAGTGGAACACACACCCTGAGGGTACAGTGTTAGTGTTTGTTGTTTTCACTGAAGTCACGCCCCTCGCTCTGTTTCTTCATTCACCTGGATGTGCAGTGTGTTAAAGTGCCTCATCAGCAAGTAAAGCAGTGAGGCAGAGCAGGCTTACACACATTAACACACACACATGCACATTTACAACTTTCCATGTCATCTCTGTGCCAACTGTTTTCCGACATTCCTACCCTATCATACACCATCCACCCAGTTCCCTTAAATGCACCCCATCTCTTCCTCCTTCCTTCCTCCCTCCCACCCCTCCCCTCCTACCCCGCCAGCTCACTGCACTTTGACTTTGTCTCTCTCTCTCCTCTGTGTTGTGAGTCCTCTCAGTGGGAGCCAAGTGACCATGCACAGACAGCGGTGACTTGTTTCAGCTATGTATGAAAGGAGCCCATTGATAAAGCCCAGCCAGGACCCACACAGCACAGCACAGGGGAGTCAATCAGAGAGCCAAACCCAACTGGATAGACAGGAGGACAGTGACTGTGTCTATGTACTGTTCCAAAGATTGGAAAGCTGCCGCGGTCATCCCCCTCTTCAAAGGGGGAGACAGTCTAAACCCAAACTGCTACAGACCTATATCTATCCTACCCTGCCTTTCTAAGTTATTCGAAAGCCAAGTTAACAAACAGATCACCGGGCCTCCCGGGTGGCACAGTGGTCTAGGGCACTGCATTGCAGAGCTAGCTGTGCCACCAGAGACTCTGGGTTCGCGCCCAGAGTCGCAGCCGGCTGTGACCGGTAGGGATATCCTTGTCTCTTTGCGCACCAGCGACTCCTGTGGCGGGCCGGTTGCAGTGTGCGCTAACAAAGGTGGCCAGGTGCACGGTGTTTCCTCCGACACATTGGTGCGGCTGGCTTCCGGGTTGGATGTGCGCTGTGTTAAGAAGCAGTGTGGCTTGGTTGGGTTGTGTTTCGGAGGACGCATGGCTTTCGACCTTCGTCTCTTCCGAGCCTGTATGGGAGTTGTAGCGATGAGACAAGATAGTAATTACTAACAATTGGATACCACGAAATTGGGGAGAAAAAGGAGGTAAAAAATAAATAAATAATAAAAAACACAACAAAAAAAAACAGATCACCGACCATTTCGAATCCCACTGTACCTTCTCCGATATGCAATCTGGTTTCTGAGCAGGTGATGGGTGCACCTCAGCCACGCTCAAGGTCCTAAACGATATCACCACATTCTTATCGGCAGATTCAACAGCATTGGTTTCTCAAATGACTGCCTCGCCTGGTTCACCAACTACTTTTCTGATAGAGTTCAATTCTCGGGCCGACTCTCTTCTCTGTATACATCAATGATGTCACTCTTGCTGCTGGTGATTCTCTGATCCACCTCTACGCAGACAACACCATTCTGTATACTTCTGGACACACAAACCTCCAGACGAGTTTCAATGCCATACCACTCTCCTTCCGTGGCCTCCAACTGCTCTTAAATGCAAGTAAAACTAAATGCATGCTTTTCAACCGATCGCTGCTCGCACCTGCCCGCCAGTCTAGCACCACTACTCTGGACGGCTCTGACTTGGACAACTACAAATACCTAGGTGTCTGGTTAGACTGTAAACTCTCATTCCAGACTCACATTGAACATCTCCAATCCAAAATTAAAACTAGAATCGGCTTCCTATATCGCAACAAAACATCCTTCACTCATGCTGCCAAACATACCCTCGTAAAACTGACTATCCTACCGAACCTCGACTTCGGCGATGCCATTTACAAAATAGCCTCCAACACTCTACTCAACAAATTGGATGCAGTCTATCACAGTGCCATCTGTTTTGTCACCAAAGCCCCATATACTACCCACCACTGCAACCTATACGCTCTTGTTGGCTGACTCTTGCTTCATACTAGTCGCCAAACCCACTAGCCTTTGCTAGGTAAAGCCCCACCGTATCTCCGTTCACTGGTCACCATAGCAGCACCCACCCGCTGCACGCACTCCAGCAGGTGTATTTCACTGGTCACCCCCAAAGCCAATTCCTCCTTTGGCCACCTTTCCTTCCAGTTCTCTGCTGCCAATGACTGGAACGAACTGCAAAAATCTCTGAAGCTGGAGACTCTTATCTCCCTCACTAACTTCAAGCACCAGCTGTCAGAGCAGCTCACAGATCATTGCACCTGTACATAGCCCATCTGTAAAAAGCCCACCCAACTACCTCATCCCCATACTGTATTTATGTATTTATTTTTCTCCTTTGCACCCCAGTATCTCTACCTGCACATTCATCTTCTGCACATCTATCACTCCAGTGTTTAATTACCTCGCCACTATGGCCTATTTTATTGCCTTACCGCCCTTATCTTACCTCATTTGCACACACTGTATATATATTTTTTTTATCTACTGTATTATTGACTGTATGTTTGTTAATTCCATGTGTAACTCTGTGTTGTTGTATGTGTCGAACTGCTTTGCTTTATCTTGGCCATTTTTATTTTACTGTTTGACCTGGTCCAGGTTTCTCTTAAAAGAATCCAACCCTTTTTTTTATTTCTTTCTTTTCTTACTCCGGTATGTTCAGTCTGTCCTCCTTGTGGACCTCTGAAGCTCTCTCTCTCTCTCTCTCAAACACATTTTGAGATCTTTGTTTTTCTTGAGGAGAAAAAAAACTACAAAGCTGTAGTGCATTGAGCTATGTTTGGTTGGTTGTGTCTGATGCCTCAGTGGAGACGATCTCCTCTCCTGACCCCAGCCAGCCACGTGTTAAAACATCTCTGAGGAAATGCAGGCCACAGGGCTAAGGCCATGACCAGCATTTCACTCTTTCAATTTTAAAAGCTTTCTGCACCCTCTTCTCCCCCCTCCAAACCCCCCTTTCACAGAAACAAACCGGATGTCTAAACCCTGAAAACGTCCATTTCAACCTTGATATTTGTTTTTGTCTGCTATTTTGGCTATTGGCACCTGATCAACATAAGATACCACTAATCAGCCTCTCACTCACTAAATAACCTTGTTTATAACCACCATCAGTTAAATATCAGGTTTAACTTCTCTCTCACATGGTGCTAGTTGCAGAGCAGTGGGGGGATTTCAGCACCCCCTTCCACTGAACAGCTCCACAGGATCGGGGGAAGGCTCAACTGAGCTGTGAGCCTCCCGCAATGTTTTTCCTAATTATCTTTTCTAAACCAAGCAGGTCTGATTTCCGAGACAACGTCCCTTTGAGGATGGTCAGTTTTTTTTTCAATTGTATTGTATTTATCCTTTTTAACCCGGGAAGTCACATTGAGATTGACATCTATGTTTTAAGGGTAATGAAGACTTGGACACGGAGCTAAGTGAATTATCCTCATTGTATTACAAGGGGGAGGAGGTGTAACCTTTCAAGTGTTTGTTCCAAAGTCCCAGAGAGTTGTATTACTGCGTAACCCTTAATGTTCTGTCACTTCAGTACGAGACATTTCCTTCCGTTCAATAAATAAATCCCCATAAAACACATGATTTTCATTGGCCATAAAATTTTGTCAGACGGGTCATTGTCACGCAAAAGACTGCCGCTCTCACGGTAATTGAGCGGTAATTAACATAAACACCTCTAGCATCTCCACGGATACAAGCCACTGTTGCGCACCTTTGGAACATCTACATTTAAAAAAAAAAAGGAATGAATCAGTTTAATATACAGCATCACAATAATCCATTATTCATTAGTAGTCAAGTCTAAAGAAACATGATATGAAGAAAATGTTTTTCAGAAGAAGAGAATTGGAGTTGACCTACTGTATGTTATCTGCTTATGCTCCATGCCATAGGATGTAGGCTTGTTTATTTAGCTGACAAGATATTATAAGTCCCGTGCCATTATTTTATACTATATGATTTTATAGTAAGAAGAATATAATTGAACTTAGCTGAATAAAATAGAAAGGATATTTTTCCCTTTCGGCACGATTGCACATACAGTATGAGAGTAAAAGTGATCATTTGAAACAGGTCCTGTATGCTAGATTTTGAATGATTTGGTAACTTTAGTTGTGAATGATACAAACCTTAAAATTAACATAAGTGAGCTGCATGATGCAGCTATAGTAGGCTATAGTAGCAAAAAGTAGTAAAAAAGCTGTTCCTTGCCTCAGGCTGCATAGTCAATCTCTCATCAAGTGAGTATACAGTAGGCTACACCAATTATGTACCAAAGACATCTTAAATCATAAAAATAAAAAAAAGATTTTGTGCATGCGTAATATGCGGGAGACTATGTATTGTATAACAGCTTAATCATCACTTTTAATTCCGTTTTCTTCTCTCACCACAACAGCCCTACTCCCTCCGCCCTACTTACTTCCCAACCAACCAATCAAAGCCAACCTACTCCACTGAGATGCCTCAACTCCCACAGCTTCCAATGACTTCTCTCCTGTTCTTTCATTTCCTTCTGTCTCCCTCTCTCCAGACCGTCTTCCTCTCTCTCTCATCTCTCTCGCATCCCTACCTCTGTGTTTGTCCTCTGTGCTGTGAACTGATCTCTCAGTGGTTAAAGGATGTAGAGATTTGGGTCACTGACGACAGACTCACTGGCAGGTACTGCCGGCAGGTGCCTAAAACAAACAAATCCGACTAAGCAAACCCAGAAAGCAATTTAGGTATTGTTTGCTTCTTCATACGGACAAACTCCATGACAATTATAAAGCTTAACACACAGTGGTCAAATATACGCCAGACCGAGTCAGACGCACACCTGGTCTTTTGTGAGTGATCTGGGTTGTGTGTTGAGTCTGTGGATGGACTCACCCTGGAAGATGAATTTGAGAGCCAACCGGTTACGCCATAACACTGCAATGGCTGTTTGATGATGATAAAGAGACAGAAGTGGAATGCTCTAATTGGTGACCAGTCAAGCCTAGTGGTGACAAATGTTCAGGCGTCCTGGTGTGCATTGATCCATCTCAATCTTCCATGAGAGCCCTGTCCAAACCTAGTGCAAACAACGCCAAAGCCCTCCATCTGGGGGAGGTTTACATCATGTTTCACCATGCTGGCCTGGCCCTCATCCCTACACGACAGCAACGGCACAACAACAACTTCAATTAAATGCTGAATAACAGCACTCGAGGATATAAGCCTCAATTGTTTGCTATGACAAATTCTAATGCACATCCCCGGTAAAAGCCGAGTGGATTTGTGTAAGACACAGACTCACTCAGCCTTACGTGTTGTGCTAAATAAATCCAGACCTCATTTAATTGACCTCCTCTCCAAAGACATGGTCCAGAGGAGGAGAACTGTGCACGTTGACTATTTTCTAATGTTGTCATTTCCCTCCATATTTCTCATTCATCACTCTGAAAGATGAAAATATCAAATATATGACATCACCACTGCGCAGAGATCTATCCCCCGTCAAACGGGGGACCCTTAATTGAATAAAACCATGAGATCAATAGCTAAAAAAAAAGATACCAATGAGAAACGGTGTCAGCGCATTGAGGTGCAGAAGTGCGGTTATTGACGCTGAGAGAGGGCAAAAAGTGGACTCCAGCAACAGTAAAATGGAGTCAATGTCAGTGGCACATTAACCATGGATGGCACCTCCCCATTGTCCTTTAACCCTGTATTTTTCCCTGAATAAAATCTCCCCCGGGAGGAGGCTGTCTGCCAGGAAAGACCAGGAAGTGATGGCGCCACCCAACAGTAGATTAATGATTTGTGTTACAGTATGTGCTGTTGGCTCATGTGTTGGTATTTAGCATTAGCCTTCTTAATAAACACCATACACATTTGAATTCTTTAGCGTCTAAGACGCTGGGGGAGGGGGGATGGGTGCTAAGCTAACAGATGCAATTGTTTTAAGATGGTCATACTATGGATCATTTAGCTATTTGATTTGGAATTGTAGGACCCCTTTAGGTACAGTATAAAACAAAATATATATATCAAAAATGATTTGATAAAATATTGATTTTGGTCTTTACTACTAAAGCCCATAGAAATGCATTGAATAACACATTCATAAATGGCAAAAAGTATAGTCAAAATATAAATCATAAGAAACAAGGTTTTGAAGTGTCTGTCCTAAATCTAGGAGATATTTGTGCCTATATTTGTGCCTACCCCTTTTTTGGGGGCACAAAACTACCTTCATACTTCCATTTGTTTTTTTAATCCAGTACTGGTCACCTTCAGATGAGTCCCGTGACACTTGTTCGCAAGAGTCTCTCCTTTCCATAGATTGGTGTGTGTGTGTGTGTGTGTGTGTGTGTGTGTGTGTGTGTGTGTGTGTGTGTGTGTGTGTGTGTGTGTGTGTGTGTGTTTGTGTTTGTGGATACGCCAGATAGAAAGTGTTGAAAGCATATACATTCCTGGCACCTCCAGGAAAATGCAGCTCCCTTTCCCTGTGCTCCATCTTTATTTTTAGAGGCTGGAGGCTGATGAGAGAGAGAAGGAGAGAGAGGAGAGAGAAATAGTATCAAAAGTGGAAGAAGTGAGGAGTGAGAGAGAGAGGAAAGTGAGAGGAAAGCAGAGCGAGAGAGAGAGAGAGAGAGAGAGCGAGAGAGAGAGAGAGAGCGAGAGCGAGAGAGAGAGAGAGAGAGAGAAAGCATCAAAAGTGGAAGGAAGGAGTCAGGGTAAGAGAGCAGAAAGGGAGAAGGAGAGAGGGAGGGAGCGTGTGTTGGCTCATCACTGGCTCAGAGGGAGTGTAGTGTGGTAGAAAGTAATGTGATGAGAGCCATTCTGAGTGAGACAGAGAGGGAGAGGGGACAGCGTGGGGCTCCCTCCTCCCCCTATTCGTAACCACGCCAACCAGAGGAGGGGAGGAGGAGAGAGGAGGAGGAGAGGGGAGGAGGAGAGGGGAGGAGGAGAGGGTAGGAGGAGGGGAGGATGAGGGGAGGATGAGTGGAGGGGGGGGCTCCACTCTTACTGCCATATAAAAAGCCAAGCCTGAGAATCCGTCACCACAAACACACCACACGTACGCACGCGGACTCTATGACTACTCTCTCCGTCTCTCTTTCTCACACTCACTCTCTGTTCGTCCTCTTACCATTCCTCTTGTTTCTCTCTAACACTCCTCCTCCTGAGTGTTCCTTCCTTTGCATCCTCTTTCTTTCTCCTTTTTCATGCCAAGAGTTTGGGACTAAATTTTGTATGTCGGCTCGTGTGTGCTCCCTATGTGCGTCAGTGTGCACGCTGGTGAGTGAGAGTGTACGGGAACTACCTCTGTGTGAGTGAAAGCAGCGAGGCATATCAGTGAGTGTATGTGGGTCTCTCTCTTACCCTCACACACTCGCCGCTCCTCCTCCTACTCTACTTGGGATCCCCGTGTCCCTTTCCTCTGTGGCAGGCTCCCCACACCCAGCAGTCACCATTTCCGCCCCAGGGAGAGCCACGCTGGCAGCACAGCCCCTTCCCCGACTCAGCATCGGGAGGAAGACCCTGGTGGCGGCTGCCGTCGGGGTCATGCTGGTCCTGGTGCTGGTGGTCCTCATCCCCGTTCTGGTCAGCTCCGTGGGCACCGACACCAGCCACTTTGAAATGCTGGGTACCTGCCGCATGGTGTGTGACCCCTACCTGAACAAGGGCACAACGGCCAGCAGCACCAGCTCCAGTGGCATCCAGGCAGAAGCCGAGGCCCTCAGCGACAACAGCAACATGCCCTCCACGCTGGTGCAGGGCCCCCAGGGCAAGCAAGGCAGGCCAGGTAAACCTGGACTCCCGGGACCGCCTGGAGAGCCAGGGCCACCGGGGCCAGTGGGACCCCCTGGAGACCGAGGGTCTGGAGGGAGGACTGGGATTTTGGGGTTGGGGGGGAACGGAGCTATCAGCACGGCCACCTACAGCACAGTGCCCCGGGTGGCCTTTTACGCAGGGCTTAAGAACCCCCATGAAGGCTATGAGATCCTCAAGTTTGACGACGTGGTCACCAACTTGGGAAACAACTATGACGGCATCTCAGGCAAGTTCATCTGCAGCATCCCTGGCACCTACTTCTTCATCTACCATGTGCTAATGAGAGGTGGGGATGGGACCAGTATGTGGGCAGACCTCTGCAAAAACGAACAGGTGAGTCAATTCACTTCTCCAAGTTTCACTTGTCCAAGTCTTATACTGCTCATTCACTCAGCATAGAGGGATCTTACACATTGTACCACTCACTGCACACTGCTCTTTTTAATTAGCACTCCAATGGTTTCTCTGCTACAGACTCAGGTTCCTTCTAAACTACAGATATCTCACCTTATGCCTTGCTACTCTGTTGTGCTCTCTCTCCCTCCCCCTCTCTCTTTCTATCGCTGGGTGTCACCTGATGTCACTGTGGTACCTTGGTTGGTGGAAATTTAATCGGAGCTTCACAATCAAATTGCCCTGAAACCGCGTTATAATACAGAGGCTCTATTTCCGAGGAGACGGAAGGCTGGTGGGTAGCGGAAGCATCTGTCGTGCGCTCCCAAGACCCCCCCTGAGCGAGCAGATGACGGTCACACAGCTGTGGCACCAAACGCGCCCAGAGAGAATGATGCGTAATCTGGCTCGCGTCCCCTCATTGCATAAATACACACTGACATTGCCCGCATCCCTCAAATCAAAGGACAGACAGTTACCCCCGAAGTCCATGTCACTTTCTACTTGTTTCAAAATTGATTCGTTTGCCATATAATACTGGTGTAATTGTTTATTTAACTTGGAATGTAATATAAGGTGAAACAAGTGTATGTGCCTGATTTATGGAAGCATCTCTATTTGTCAGTTAGGACTAGCGCTATTTAATTGACTCAGATCTTTACGCAATTGTAACAAATCATTTATCTTTTCAGAAATAAGATATTAACCAGTAATTTCGGATCGTATTACTTTCGCATTTCGGCTTGTGTAGACTAAATTGATTAGACAGGGAAATTACATTAAATAAGTGGAGTCACAGGAGTGGTGTGAAAGCGCACTATAGAAGATGCAGCTTTTAGTCAGCCAGCAGATATTTTAAGAATGTAAAAAAAATTCCCAGACAGTGGCTATCATTATTATTGCGAAAAGTTTAATTGTGAACCAAGAACGGTCTGCTTCTCTGTGCTCGATACATCTGTGAACTGCAGCAAGTCAGCAAGTGATGCGTTCAGACACAAATTACATTGTGCTACATTTAACTGTCGAGTTCACATATTTAATTACATGTAATCTAACGTTGTACTCCTGGAGAGACTCAACAAGACCGCAATTATCCGAACGTCTCGTGCGTAAAACAAGAGGATGACAATTAGTCTACTTATCCGTCACAGTGTGCACAGACTGGGAAATGTAAGTATTGCTTATTATTTCGGTTGTATATGGTTGATAAAACAAGGGAATATTTGCGTAACATCCGCTTGAAATAAATATAATTTGCATGATTTATTCTCTCTTTTTTTTTTTTTACGCATCACTTGACGGGTCTGGAGATGGATTTATTGCGCCCTGGGGGTGCTCTCAGGTACCTCGAGTGTGTGCGACTCGAGAACTTTCGCGTCCAGCAAAGGCGGCAACGTTTAACGCGCAGGAGAGTATAAGAGAAATATATATATATATATATATATATACATATATATATATATATATATATATATATATATATATATATATATATATATATATATAATTACCGTCAAGTCATTTGCAATATGCATCGAGGCAATCATAAATTATACTACAGCTTCAGCGCGCATCAAACATTTTGTGATTGAATATCCTCTTATTATTTGTTCATGACCACTTGCCTATAGGGTAAAGGTCACATCACTCTTTTACATGACATATTACAGCTCCATTAGCCTATAGTGTATAATTAAAATCCTCACAATTATCTTTCATTAAGCCCCATGCAATGTTTTTCAATGCCCTAACAGCATGGTCTCCAACATATTGCTTTGTTAATTAGACTTTTGAGTTACTTTGTTTAATGTTAATTAGGCTACGTTTATTTATTTTTCTAGGTCTAAACTTTTGCTCCCGGTGTTTCTGCAGAACATTCGATTATAAACCCAAGGTATATCTGTTTGACTTATTACCCTGATATTACAGCACTTAAGGTTTACATGATATTTTATAATGGAATTAAACGTTAATATGTAGTTCACATAGTGTACTGTAAATGTATTTGTCATCATGACTGAATACAACCTGTCTTAGTTGGCCAGTTTCAACATGTTTAAAGTAGACTTAATCTGTAAGGTTACCTTGTAGGTCGATTGCTAACGCAGAGGTTAGGGTTTTGGGGGTTGAGCTCAACACAACATCATGCCATTTCTGTTGAGCACATGCTTCCCTGCTATATTTTATGCTTTAACGGGTGTTTTGCATAACACTTGTACACATAATATAATCGATTATTTCACAATTCACAGTCGGTTGCAATCCGATTCATGGCAGGCAACTCCTGCCTTCGACTCAAGACTTATGTGGACTTGATTGCAGCTATATGTTACATTTAGATGGGGATCTCCAAAGAATCAACTGTTGTCAGTATAGGTCAGAGAGAACATCCTCATTCTTTAAAAAAAAAAGAAATAGGGAACACTTTCTTTCATAAAGGCATATAGATTTCTAGCAACTATAAAACACAATCTCAATTGAAATCTATGTAGGCCTTAGGGTATGTCTGGCAGCATTATTCATCTAATGTAAAACTTATTGTTGTCAAATAGAGGATAGGAGACAGATATGTTGATCAAGTCTTTATTTGTTGTGCAATGCTCTTCATATGTTGCCATAGAGAAATATCCATCCCATGGTCACAGAAGGGTTGTTTTAATTGGTTAATTCTATTGTCCAAACACTTGAATTGTCCATTGCTCACTTTTCCAATTACAGAGAAAATATGACTGAAATGGAAAGAAAGGACACAGACACGCTGAGTGTACAAATCATTAAGAACAACTGCTCTTTCCACAACAAAGACTGACCAGGTGAATCCAGATGAAAGATGTGATCCCTTGAAGTTACTTGTTAAATCCACTTCAACCAGTGTAGGTGGGGTGGAGGAGACGGGTTAAAGAAGGATTTTAAGGCCTTGAGACAGTTGAAACATGGCTTGTGTATGTGTGCCACTCAGAGGGTGAATTGGCAATTAAATCAAATCAAATTTTATTGGTCACATACACATGTTTAACAGATGTTATTGCCAGTGTAGCGAAATGTTTGTGCCTCTAGTTCCAACAGTGCAGCAATATCTAAAATGTAATCTAACAATTCCACCTCAACTACCTAATATACACACATCTAAGTAAAGGAATGGAATAAGAATATATACATATAAATATATGGATGAGCAATGACAGAGGCAAGATGCAATACATGGTATAAAAAACAGTACATACATGTGAGATGAGTAATACAAAATATGTACACATTATTAAAGTGGCGTTTATTGAAGTGCCTTTGAACAGGGTATGGTAGTAGGTGCCAGGCACACCGGTTTGTGTCAAGAACTGCAACGCTGCTGGGTTTTTCACGCTCAACAGTTTCCCATGTGTATCAGGAACGGTCTTCCACCCAAAGGACATCCAGCCAACTTGACACAACTGTTGGAAGCTGTGGGAAGCATTGGAGTCAACATGGGCCAGCATCCCTCTGAGGCTGTTCTGAGGGCAAATTATTCTATATTAGCAAGGTGTCCATAATGTTTTGTACACTCAGTGTGTAATTGTAAAGAGTGCTGGGTCTGGTCTCTGTGACCAGTGAGGTCAGAGCTCTCCATCATCCACTAACATTGTGACATGAAGGCACTGTTACCAGAGCAACGGGCCCTTCTGGAGATGGGCAATATTTCAGAAAGATAAATACCATTTCAGAGGCATATCTGTTGGCGGTTCAGTGTGGTGTTTCTGATCTTGTGTCTGTTGGACAGATACTGAGAGTGTGTCCTCGTGGGGAAGGCCTATTTTCCGCGGCTGCTTTTGACATATCACCCCTGAGGCACCTGGAGGCTTCAGCCATGCCATGGAATACTAATGTAACATTGTAGGAAGATAATGCATGTGAGTGGTTCAACATAAAGGTTGGGGTAAAATGTCAGTAACAATCTATCTGATGTACTGTACATTTTGTGCAATACTTTTTATAGACTAGGCTACTTTCTATTTTCATCCAAAATTGTGTTTTGGTGTGCTGGTGATTATATGAATTGAAACGTGATAAGATCACTGAACTGGACTGGAATAAGAAGGGATGAATTAAGTGAAATCCATTTCTGCCGTGTTAGAGTGTCGACATGATAAGCATGGAGGGCAAGAAATCAAATAGACCAGAAAAAGTATCAGTTTGCTTGACACAGCTCTTTGCGGTCATTTTCCAAGTCTCACTATGGCTCCCTGAGTTCAACTCCTTTGACCTATCCAAGCTGACAAACTTCTCACCCAGCAAACCCAAGGAGAGGGGAGGTGGCGTCTCCATGAAGGGCCTCTCCTCTATATATAATGTCTCACTCCACCATAATGTTTATGGGGGTGTAAAAGTGTTGATACATAATAGGCGAACATATGTTCCTATAAAGCACCTTCTGTTCCCGCTTCATTGTGTTCCTAAGGGGAGGGAGGGGAAGCACTTAAGTTAGACACAGGCAACAGACATCTCCAGAGACTGGGGTAATGTTTGTAAAGTGGTAACTGCTTGGCTAATGAAACATCCCTCTCTCTCTCTATCTCTCTCTCTCTCTCTCTCTTTCTCTGAATAGCTTAGAAGGGGATGTAGCTTACACTCACTATAGCCAGAGAATCTTGCTAGAAAGGTTTTTCCTTGTGTGAGCCTGTGGGTCTGTCTGTGGGTCTGTGTGCGCGTCTGTCTGTGGGTCTGTCTGTGGGTTTGTCTGCGGGTCTGGTGTGGAGGTGAGACCCCAGTGTGTCTGTCTGTGTAAATTACTGTGAATGGTTATAAATGTGGGGTAACCTGTGCTGTGTCATTGATGAAGTGGCCACGGGAAGGCTGATGGTCGTAGAGCAGCCGGAGCATTCCTCTGCTCATTTAAGGCCGAGAGAAGCTGTGTAGGGACTAGGAGGCTGGGGAGGACTGGGAATAGCAGACAATGACAGTATTTTATCATCCTTTGGCCTTGGTGCATCATGAAACTGCAGGTTCTCAGGCCCTAGCACTGCAGTTGTTCTGCACCCTGTATCTCCACGCCTTGCTGTTTTTTTTTTTTTTATCTCCCTCTCCTTCTTCCCTCTCCCTCTTTTAGTTCTGTGGGTTGCATTGGGAGAGTGTCAACATTGTCCCCAGCACCTTGACACATTTCAAGCTACACCAAAGAGTTAGCTGCTCTTGGTAAGCAGGCAAATGCGATTCTATTTTGAGCCCGGTGCACTTCATCTGCTCTCCAAGTTCCCTCTCCACTCCTCTCCTCTCTCCTTGGCTTCTTATTTCTGACGTTCTTTTACTCGCTTGACAACTATCTCCAACCAATCCCAATCTTCTCAGACGGATGTGTCAGAGTCTCGATTCCCTGAGTTGGAGACACCCTGGGAGACGAGGCAATGACAGTGAAGACAAATCCATTGCCACACTACTACAAATGGAGAAAAAAACAACAAAATAGGGAGGTTCTGTCATGCCAAAGAGCCTTCGTAATCGTAGTATAGAACCTTGAACCAGATCCAGGATGTGTTTGTGCTCCTCCTCGGTTCCTTTCTTAATATTTTTATTAATCCGCAGAACCGTTTCAGAGTTAATTAAAAGCAATGACGTGAGCGTCACTCTCTCAGGAGGGCCCTGTGTGAATAATCACTCTGTCTTCTTCTTTAATAAGCTCCAGCGTCCTCCGAGCAGCGCATATGGCTCTTCCCCAACAATTACTGCTCCCTGCTTCCCACCATGCACGCGCACACGCAAAAACACCCCCCCCCCCCCCACTGTGTACTGACCTCTACATCTCCTTGCTCTGTTCTAGCCATCCAAGGTGACCTCCAGAAGTGCACAGTTTACGCCCATCCCTTTATTGACAATTTAATATCAATATGTGTCTTGATTATTATTGGAGACAAAGTTTGGCTCTTGGAGGTTAACTTCAGGAATATTGTTTTCTTAGAAAGCAAAAACGCACTTGAAAGATTCTGGACTGTACTATAGAAACTAGGGGAAATCTTGGCACAGTCCGTCACTGGCGCCTTTGAATTGATGTATCCAAGTAGACACACGGTGCTGTGGAGTGAAGTACTGCGATCATCTTCAGACTGGTTTATTTACTTGTTTATTTGCATCCCCATTTTAGCTTTTGCAGAGACAACAGCTACTCTTCCGGGGGATCCACAAAAAGACACAGAACATGACAAGTAACAAAACACTTATTCACTGATAGAATAGGACAGTCACACACATCTTTAACATAAAGATACACAAACAATGCAACAGAGTGTGTTTGTGTGTGAGTGTGTGTTTGTTTTCATTTGTGTCCACTCACAGTCCCCACCATTCAATGAGATTAGATTTTTTTAAGGTAATTTTGTTATTTGCTTGAGTAATTGGAGTTGGAAGGGAGTTTTATGTGATCATGGCTCGGTATAGTAATGTGCTTTGCAGTGAATTCATTTCGGACTTGGTGTCATGTCTTGTGAGGTACATATGGGTGTCTGATCTGAATGTTATTTGATTATGCAGACAATCAGGAATTTTCATCACAGTAATATTTCTCATAAAAACTAGAAGCAGTTACTCTCTCGTCAACCCTCAACCACTAAAAACTGGAATGCACCGTCTTCAACAGACGTCCTGAGGTGCGTGCTAGCCGAGTATGGAGAGCTGACTCAGGTGACATCAAACCGAGGGCGAATGTCCTGCCTCATGCACCAACACAGCAGCTCTCTCATTACTCTCCCCTCCAATCTCCCCATCAACTCCTTCACTGTCTGCTTCGCTCCCTTCGCTCCCCTCCATGTTCACCCCGACTGGCTCTGGTTCCATTCTCGGCTCCGCCGACCGTCCCGTGTGCCCCTCCCCCAATTTTTTTGTGGGGGGGCTGCCTCTCCTGGCCACGCTGCTTGGTCCTTTGGTGGTGGGTAGTTCTGTCACGGCCGTCGAAAGAAGTGGACCAAAGTGCAACGTGGTGAGCGTACATTGTCCTTTTATTAAAAATGTCGCAAACAAAACAACAAACAAAGAAACAACCGTGAAGCTCACAGGGCTATAATGCCACTAACAAAAGTCAACTACCCACAAATACAACAGGGAAAGAAGGCTGCCTAAGTATGATTCCCAATCAGAGACAACGATGTCTCTGATTGAGAACCATACCCGAACAAAACAAAGAAATACAAAAACATAGAAAATAGAACATAGAATGCCCACCCAAATCACACATTGACCAAACCAAAATAGATACATAAAAATGATCTCTCAGGTCAGGGCGTGACACTGTATCACTATACTGAGTGTTGCCGTTTGTAAAAGGACGTATTTGGGGTGTTTTGGAACCTTTGTTCATGTTTTTTTGGTGCCCCCATACTACACAACAAGGACGAGGAAGTGATTTGGTGTTTGGGGTAAGTTTCTCAAAAACATGTGAAATCATACGGAAGGTGTCTGGACCCTTCTATAGCATTTTACATCAAAATGTTTGATTTGGTTGCAAAACACGAAAAGTATCTTTTAAAGGCAAGTTGCGCTGCTCTGTTATATGCCAGCTGCAGCTTTTCTAGGTCTTTCTTTGCTGCATTTGATCATATTACCGGACAGTAATCAAGATAAGATATGACCAGAGCCTGAACAACTAGTACAGTTGATTGTTGTTAATAACAGACATACCCCTCCCCATCTTCACAACAACTTTGTCAATATGACTTGACCATGATAATTGACTATCTAATGGTATATCTAGGAGTGTAGCTTCCTCAACTTGCTCAATGGTCACTACCTTTATACACAACTCCAGTTGAGGTTTAAGTCTTTTTTTTAACCAAATACAATACTTTTAGTTTTAGATTTATTTAAGACCAGTTTATTACTAATCACCCATTCTGATGCTGTTACTCCTTCTTTACAATTTCAGTGAGCTCACTGGCTTTGGGTGCTGATACAGTATGCTGAGTATGGAATCATCCGCAGACATAGTCATTCTAGCTTTGTATAAGACCAGCAGCAAATATTTTGAAAAAATAGAGAAGAGTAATGGCCCAAGGCAACTGTCCTGAGGGACACCACACTGTATATATCTGATGTTAGAGAAGCTTCCATTGAAGAACACTCTCTGGTTTCAATTGGATAAATAACTCTCCAAACATGTGATGGCAAGTGATATAAAGCCGTAGCAAGTGAGTTTCTTCAATAGCAATTTATGATCAATTACATCAAATACTGCACTGAAATCTAACAATAAAGCTCCAACTATAATTTATTATCCATTTACTTTAACTAATCATCTGTCATCTGAGTCAGTACAGTACAAATTGAATTTCATTGTGTTTGGTTAAACACAATATTCCCCATCAGTTTACCAAGAACAGGCAGCAAACTGATTGGGTGGCTGTTAGAGCCAAAAAAGGGTGCTTTACTGTTTTTAGGCAGTGGAATTACTTTAGCTTCCTTCCATGCCTGTGGAGACACACTCCTTTAGGCTTTCGTTCAAGATAAAGAAAATGGGGGTTGCAATACAGTCTGCTACCATTCTCAATAGTGTCCCATCAAGGTTGTCTATACCTGGCGGTTATTGATGCACAACAATAGTTCTTGCCATGATATCATTTAAGATACTCAATAGTATTTTTCCATTGTGTTTTATGTAATTTATCTTGGTTTGGTAATATAATTTCTTCTTTTTGTAGTCACCAAATTTCTCAATTTACAGTATGACAACCAATCAGCTGAGCAGCCTGACTTGTTTGCCGCCGCTGTTGCATAATTTATTTGAACCGTACACTTTTTAAATTCCTTGTTAAGCCAGAGGGCTCTAACAGTTCATCACAGTTCATTTCTTAACAGGTGCATGCTTGTCAGCAATTGGCATGAATCATTTTACAAATACTCCCATTGCTGGATCTGGATTCATTTCCTCATACACATCTTCAAAAACCTGAGTCCTGAGAAACCTGAGAAAACATTTTATAATATATATATATATATATATATATATATATACATCTTATAAATTACACGGATTCCAAAGTTCTTGTATTTATTTTCGGTAATACCAATTACCCCACCGAAGACATTCTTTTAAAAAGTATACTTAGTCATAATAAACTTTATATGGGGAAAAAAAATCATGGAATAAAAATGAAAGTTTTACATCTTAGTCTGATATGGGGTTTAACCTTCCAGACTGGGAATTGTGTTAACTCGCTACCCAAGGCTTTTACTTGCTACATTCAGAACAGTTAAATGGACCAAAGAGGAACAATGGGTGAAGATATGCATCCATCAATATTTTATGTGTCTGTTTTCAAAGGTTAAAGCTAAAAAACATAAATAACTTCATAGTTAAGAACACTTTAACAATATGGAAGACAATTAATCAATATCACTCCCTCAAAACATAACCCTATTGAACAATCCTTGGATAGCTTTTCAGAATTCACAGATACATTCTTCCACATTAAAAACTAAAGGCATAGAAACCGTAAATTACTTGGTAACAGGAAATACATTTATTTCCATGATAGAATTAAAAAGCAATATTGGACTGAACAATGTAGATTTTCAAATGAAATCTTTTGGCCATCAGAGCAACCTTGAGGGAATCTTATTTGAGTCAGAAAAGGATGTTCATGTGATAGGTAAGGTATACAAAACCTTGCAGAGAGCATATCCAACTGACAATCTCTTAGAAGAAAATATAAACTATTGGAAACAAGACTTAAAAAGAACTGATGTTGGCACAAGATGGAGGGAATGTTGGAGCATAACTAACTAAATTACAGTTAACGACAATGTATGTTTAATCCGGTATAAACAAACGTATAGAATGTATTATGGAAGAGACATTTTTTTTTTTTTTACAGCACAACGGCAGAGTCATGTCTTAAGTGTAAAACTAACAATGACTCAATAATCTCTGGGAATGCTATAAAGTCCATAAGTTATGGGCAAGATAAAAAGTTGTCTGTCAAAAGTATCATCACTCATCTTGAAAAAACGGATACAAAAAATTTGGAAATTAATCTGTCAATTAACATAATGGAAAAATCGAATGATATATTATTGAAATGATTGAAATAGAATGGTCGAGGAGAACAAATTGGTACAATTTAAGGCAAACAATCATTCAGGCACTAGGGAAGGGGGTGTGAGCATGTGGGTCTGGGCAGATGAGATGTAGTCGTTGTCTGTAAGTTGTTGTTCGCATTTGTATGTTTGTATTTGGTGTGAAAAATACTAAATAAAATGAACAAAAATGTATTATAAAAAATGTCATATCTAAATTACTTTAGGCCCAACCTTGGGCACTTTGGCTTTGTTATTGCCACAATGTTATGGTCATTGCAGCCAATGGGAACTGATACAACGTTGCATCAAAGCTCTGCAGAATTAGTGAAGATGTAATCAATACAAGTGGATGTCACAGATCCAACCCTATTATGTGTGTAAAAAGTATTATCCAAAGCAACATTTAGAAAATGTCTTTGTATTTCCCCCTAGAGGGCTGTTGGAAATACAATACTGTGTGAATAAAGCTGTTACCTGCGTGTCATTTCCCAACCTATCAACATGCATCTCAGTGGTTCCTTCTTCATGTCTCTGGGGGTTTCTTATGCTCTGGTGCACATCAACACAAGACTGTTTAGCCTATTGCTGTGTATCCAGGTGTGACCCATGCAGTGTGTTTAGCATGGCAATCTATACACAGCAAATTGAACAAACATGAACCATCTGGATCCGAATCTGGCATGTTATATTAGTGTCTGTCGTGATTAATGAAACCTGTTTGAAAATTTGGTGGAAAAGAAATCTGCTTTTTCCCGTAATTATCAAATGATTCAATCCACAAAATGTTTGGTATTAAAATACACAATTATGCATTGCATTCATTTACTTTGTAGCATCTATTATTTCAGAACAGTCTCAACATTGAATCAATATATATCTGTGGTAACACTTTATTTTAAGGTACACATATTAGCCACTTATTTGTGGTTTAGAAGTATGTATATAATGATCTTATTTATTATGTCATATTAGCAACGTATTATTCAAAGTCATGTATTACTGGCCAATCATTAATAACATCATTATTAGCAATAATAAAGGCATATTAACATTTAATAAAGAACAAGTAACACAAGAAACATACTCTTAACAAGCTGTCTCAATGTGGGACTGGTAAGGGGATTGTACCTCAATCTGTGTCCCCTATTTTACCTATCCATAAATGACCTCATTGGACAGAAAGGGGCACAACTCCGTTCATATATGCCATACAGCCAACATTCTAGTCATTTGATGTAAACTTTTTTTTTTAAATGAGCAACTAAACTTCAATATATACTTCCATATATGGATGTTGACTGTATGGCATGATATAATGTGAATCTCAAAAGGGGGTGCACCTCCCCACACACATGAGCACAACCATAATAATGTTGACCTGAAACTAATTGTTTACATCAATTGTTAAAATCAGACTTGAATGTGGGTAATTTGACATATATCAATCAATTTATGTCATCAAACTACACAACTCCACAGTTTCAGGCAAACATTATATGATTTTGCACATTCATAATACAGCCTTATCCAACCAAAATTGATATATATATATATATATATATATATAAAACTACTGTATATACTGTATAGAAATGTAGTTTACATAAGAAGTTTGACTAGAATGTTGGCTGTATGGCATATGTGAACGGAGTTGTGCCCCTTTCTGTCCAATGAGGTCATTTATGGATAGTTAAAATAGGGAACACAGATTGAGGTACAATCCCCTTACCAGTTCAACATTGAGACAGCTTATTAAGAGTCTGTTTCTTGTGTTACTTGCTCTTTATTAAATGTTAATATGCCTTTATTATTGCTAATAATGATGTTATTAAGGATTGTCCAGTAATACATGACTTATAATGTTTGAATTAGAAAATACTTCATTAAGGCCTAATATATGGCTAATAAGACCTCATTAAGGCCTTATAAGCTACTTATATACACACTTATAAACTAAATTAGTTGCTAATATGTGTTGCTAGTATCTTTGGGATAGGTTTGGGTTTTATAGCACTGAGACTGAGGGGCCGCTGTTCATCTCTGTATGTCATCAGGAACAGAGAGCCTCTGTCTAGAGTAGACGGAGGTGTCTGGGGTAGGGAAAGGCGAGCTGCCCTAGGCCCTTGGTATCGATCCCACCATGTGCGTGCGTGTGTTTCTGTCTGTGTACGTACATTCATGCATGTGCCTGCGTGTGTGTAACCCGTTCCCACTCTGACAGACCCGGCATGTAGTCTATGACCCCCACTCTATAATCAGCTGGAGGGGTAGCAGAGGCGGCCCTCTGGCCTTGATTTGCTGTGTAATTGGACATCGGATTTGACATTCTGCCGAGTGGAACATTAGAAGCAGTCTAATTAGGTGCGGTAGGACTATTAAATGAAGATTTGCCCATGTTGTTAAGAAATACCACACACATTGGAAATGTCAAGATGACACCCGGCTGTCATCGCCAACCAACGGAAGAAAATCTATCACTTATCGTAAAAGTTTCCCAACGGAAAGCAAACACAATCCCCATACTACTGCTTCTCTCCAACGCCATCTCTTCTTCAGCCTGTCTGTGGTCTTGTCCCTCTAAATAGCAGAGCAGCGGCCAGAACTCGCTAGGACTTCATCTCCACTGTCATCTCCGATTGAATAGTTTATGAATAAGTGCTGTAACATCCCCATACCTTGAAACACAGGAGCGTATGGTCTAAAATAGCCTCTGGGTTTCCGTCTGGAGATGACTGACTCCTGCATGACATTTGGTGTTGACTCACAAGACTCCTTCATTATAATGAGAGCACATACGGGGGACGGGAAAGCACCCATGGGCCTGTCCTTATGTAAACATCTCTCTGTAAGCCCTGACATCTCGCCATCACCCAATTCAATCCATTGTGATAACCCCCAACCCCCTCTCTCACAGCACAGGGAACCCTCATGTCAATGGCTCCAAAGTGACTCACACTCAGATGGCTAAGTTACTGCATGTGCCTAACAAGGTGGCTCTCCCCTCTAAATATGAATATGGGAGATATCAACAGTGAGATATAAACAATCCATCCAGCCAGAAATGATGAATAGGGCACTTCATGAAAAATGCATGTGGCAGCAAAACGTCTGAACCTGCCTCTCCTTCAAGACTATTAGCACTTTCTGCCTAAGCTTTGCCTCGTTAGAGAGGTTTCTCACACTGCAAAACGCTCCTCTCAATATCCCACAATACTTTGTGGTGCATTTCAAACAATAACTGTTTTTTAAAATTCATAGCAACTAAAATAAACTTGCCTTATGTTGTGCAAGGGTTCAACGTGTCACCAGATTCTACCCTAAAAACACTGTGGTACCAAGATGCAGGGAGTTCAACGTGTCACCAGATTCTACCCTAAAAACACTGTGTTACCAAGGTGCAGGGAGTGAGTGGGGATTGAGACTGAGCAGTGCTGAAAGTTGAGCATTTCTCACAGTATCTGACTGACAAGAGTGAGTCACCGACAGACAAGGGTGGCTAGGACACGCGTAGGTCAGAGTTGACGCTTCCCCTCTGCCTCTCTCTGTTTCTCCTCTCCTCCTCCTCCCCTTCCCCAGTGATAGGTCTGTGCCAATACATCGGCACCACAACAAGCCAGAGGATTTTACAGCCCCATCGTTATCCCTGTTGCCCCATCCATCGCCTCTGTGTTGTCGTGTCATTATCCTCCCGAGTGGTCGTTGTTACTAACCGATAGGACACAGAACTGTAATACATAATGCATTTCCGTGATGACAGGCTTTGATTTGACTTGACACCCAGTGGGAGGGACACTTGGCATTATATAAACAATTGTATAAACTGTGGAGAGGTGCATGCGACGAAAGGAATTCACGTTACCAGGGAAAAAAAGGCCCCGAAGGTACAAACAGAACAGATGCGGTGATTAATGCACAAAGCCTTACTCTCCTTCTCCTTGACAGATGGTGGCTCTCCCGTACCATCTCCTTCTCTCAACAACTCATCATGTATTTAATCAGGTTCCTACCACAAATACACCAATAACACAAAAGAGGAATGGAAGTTTTTGATACCATGACAACCTTGCTCAGAACAACACCTGATACCAAAAATCTGTTGGGCAACGGTCTTTTGACTAGGGAGATTTGTGTATGTGTGTGTGTGTGTCTTTGAGCGCATGCAAATGTGTGTGTGTGTGTGTGTGTGTGTGTTTGCGCCAGCGTGCATGTGTATCTCTGTGTGCTTGAGTGTGTGTTGGTGGTGTGGGTTAGGAGATGTGACAGGGTTGTGACAAGGTGGCTAAGCTGCCATCAGGCATGCGACTCACGGTTGGGTGTTCAAACCCAATTAGGTGGCGGCACACTTGGATTTAGAAAGAGGCGAGCGAAGTTTAAAGAATGGAAGCTTAACGGTGAGTCAACAAGTCCCTGCCAGAGAAACGTCAGAAGCTGTCCTCCATCCAGACATGTCCTTGTCACTCCAACTGGAGAGAACAGATCAGTGTCCAAGAGTGTCCAAGAAAGGGACTGTTACTGACACCAGCAAACAGCTCGGCCAACGAGGCCCTATTCCAGTACAATATTTCAATGGGTTGTTTGGATCTTTTGTATTGGCAATAGAGACAACAAAACAACACCAGACATTTCAGCTGTTAGCTATAGGATAATGCAAAATGCCATCGCAACTCAACATGATTCCCAACTCTGTAGGACTAATCAGCTTTAGCAGAGGACAGTGAATATGCAAAAAGCTGTCGTCCCTTCATCTCAGAGGCCTATTATAGGTACGAGTGCTGTCATTATTGATAAACTCCACATTCACATTCAAATGTTTTCAGAATGCGAGAGGAGACAAGTGGAGTGGTATTCACTGTGGAGTCTTTAGGGGGGGGGGGGGGGGTGCATTATCTATTAGGCTGAAGCAGCCCAGCCTCAGCCCTCAGCTCCCATCTCTCTCTAGTGGTCCAGTACCACGCAGAGCATTATTCAATCAGAGGCATCACAGCGACAATGTGACGGATGCTAACATGCTTCAGCAGCTACGGCTGGGGGGAGACGAGACAACGTCAGACGACTCTGGAGCCATTTGCATTCGTTGCGGTAGGCTAGGCTGGCCTGGGCGCTTATGCTTTGATTTGTTGTGTCAAAAGTTCCACGTCGTATTCTATTTTGAGGCCATGCTCTGCCAGTTTCCGTTTTGTTCTCCCTTTCCATCTCGCTGCTTCTTTTGCTCACTCCCTCTTTCCCTCTCTTTCTCTCTCGCATTCCAAAGTCTAACCTATGGCTTGCGCTTCCAGCTTGTGAGTTGTTCCGAGTATAGTGTGAGGGTAAATTATGTGGCTTCTCTGTCATTGTGTACAACAGCAACTGAGTGAAAGAAATAGAGAATGAACAATGAATTGAGCAATGAATGACAGCTTCAATCTCAATAATGTAATACGACTACAGCGTGGTCAGATTCTTTGTGATCAACCGTTGCTGAGAACAAATGCATCGGATTTCTAATAGCTTCAGGATAGTCCTTGGCAAGTTGACTTCCTTAACTTTCTAACACAAGGAGTTGAAGCGAGTCATATCACACACCTCTGACATCAGAGGTCCCAGAGTTCAATCTGAAGGCAATAAGAGAAATATTTGAAGAAGTCTCATCAAAATCCCCATAGACAGATCCAGCCAAGCCCCTGTCCGCCGCCCCCATCCGGCACAAAGCAGCAACCTTCTAATAAGAGCGTGTTGACTTTGTGTGCTCAGGGCGAATCATCTCATATTAATATAAACTGGACGACTGCTGCTACAGATCAGGATAGAGGCTTTGTTTGCACATCGATATGAGCCTTGCGAGATTTAATCAGGAAGGTAAACAATGAAAAAAAAGAATCAAAGATGCGTATAGTACAATGTGCCATAAATAAACCTGCACCTTTAAGGCTGGCTTCAGCATAACTGTTTGGCATAGTCCTTCATAGCATTGCCCAGAGTACTTCACCTTGAAAGTACTCTCAGATATGGCAAAGATCTCCATGCAAGCTGGAATTTCTTAGCTACAGACAACTGTTACTGAACATTCCTCTTATTCTGGCTGAGGATAATCTAAGGCGTCTGGCATGATGTGTCTCAACAGCCACAATTACTTTCTTCCTCTGTTGTGAGAAGAGTGGAACAGACAAGAGGGAGATACACTAAGGAGAAGGCTTCATGAAATCACTGAGATTTCTCAGATTCTCATTATCGTGACTGTCTGAGGGTCAGCAGGGTGCTTCATACCCAGCTGTCAAAGAAGTAGACTGATTCCAAAGGACTGGCAAGGCTTCCAAGATGCCTGAATGTGATGAAAGCGATGAGGCACTGATGTCAGTGGATAAAATGCTGCTCCATGTGAAATAGTGTATTATCGTATTGTCTCCATTGTGAAGAAGTTAAGCTTTTCCGTCTGTCACAAGACCTGCTAAAGAGAAGAGATGACAGGCACATGAGGTGTTAGCAGTGGATGTGTGCCCTATCAATGTTGAAAATGATCTTGCAGTTGGCATTCTTCTAAAAATCCAATCACATTTTATTGGTCACATGCGCCAAATATAACAGGTGTAGACTTTACCGTGAAATGCTTACTTTCAAGCCCATTCAGAGTTATGTAGAGTTAGAAAGGAAATAGTAACACAATAAAATAACAATAACGAGGCTATATACAAGGAGTACCAGTACCGAGTCAATGGACAGGGTAACGAGGTTGTCACGTCCTGACCTTAGTTCCTTTTTTATGTCTCTGTTTTAGTTTGGTCAGGGTGTGAGTTGGGGGTGGGCATTCCATGTTTTTGTTCTAGGTTTTGTATTTCTGTGTTTGGCCTGGTATGGTTCCCAATCAGAGGCAGCTGTCGATCGTTGTTCTCTGATTGAGAACCATACTTTGGTAGCCTGTTTTCCCACTATGATTTGTGGGTAGTTATTTTCTGTTTAGTGTTTTTTGTTGCACCTTGCAGAACTGTTCGCTTGTCGTTTTTGTTCCGGTATTCATCTTTATTAAATGGATGACGAGCACTTTGGTCCTCTTCTCCTTCTCCCGACAACAATCGTTACAGAGGTAGTTGAGGTATTCTCAACTCTTCTTGCCCTTTGAGAAGCTTTCCGTTTCTCTCTCACGCAGTACTAGTCTTTCACAGTTTCTAAAGACTTTCATAGACCTTCTTTGGAATACTGGACAAAAGTTTTCCCAGCTTTAATGGGGACAAAAATATGACCATGTTTTTTTCATATTGGTTGATTTCTTAAAGCCTTTAGAGGACTCATTAATACTTTCTCTGACGGATGTCGTTATGCTCGCGTTGACGGGACTTTTTCAGTCAATTTTGTGGTCTATTGATCATGCATTGTCACTCACACCATAGCGTAGCTTAGACAGGTTTTTAAACACAGTGTGTCAAACCAATACATGTATCTCTCAAAACACTTTGTTCAGCACTGACTAGGGACTGACTGAAACGCTGTTATTTGATTTAATTGGAATAGACTGCTTCAATGTCCCTGCCTGTTGCTTGTAGTGACTCACAACCTATCACAGGTATTCGGCATGAGTTCCCTTTTGCTTCCTTTGAATTAGCTTGCATTGAATTAGCTTGCATTGAATTAGCTTGCATTGAATTAGCTTGCATTGAATTAGCTTCCATTGAATTAGCTTGCATTGAATTAGCTTCCATTGAATTAGCTTGCATTGAATTAGCTTGCATTGAATTAGCTTGCATTGAATTAGCTTCCATTGAATTAGCTTGCATTGAATTAGCTTCCATTGAATTAGCTTGCATTGAATTAGCTTCCATTGAATTAGCTTGCATTGCATTTTCACAACGTGCACATTATGTTTCTCCAATTAAAATGGCTGTCATGTCAGATATTTGTTTTTGTTGTTGATGAATTTATCTTTATATAGGCTACCTTCTAGTAAAACATTTAAAGACTGACATTACAGGACATAATGCATATAGTTAACGATCTGCTCTCACGACTTGGAAAAGATAAAACAAACAAAGACATTTTATCTGACACTATTGTCCAGAACAACATTCAGTAGATACCGTATTGGTCCCCATGGGAATCAAACCCACAGCCCTGGTGTTGCAAGCACCACGCTCTACCAACTGAGCCACACGGGACCCTCATAATTACAGCAGTAGCAGAGGGAGGGAAGTGAAATACATAGATTCATTAGACAGCAAGTCTCCCACCTTCTCTCTCTACTCCTCCACCCATCCCTCTGATCTCCCGCTCTCCCCTAACCCTGGCACACAGACAATCACTGACAGGTCTACAGGGTTAAACCCATCAGTGTGTTGTTGCAGGAGGTCTGTGCCAGCCCCTTGGCCATCAGATGTGTCAATAAATCCATTGTGTGTGGCCCCTGGTTAAACGGGCCAATTAATTGTCCCATCTTATCCCTGCCACCTGCTCAGCCAGGCTGCCGGGCGGCACACCAGATCTGGGACCCTGCCCATGCTTTAGATTCAGATCCAGAAGCTTTTTAGAGAAGAAATGCATGGGAAAAAGAGTAGTTTGATTGAGTTTATGACAGCTGTGTTCTTCATTGTGCAGATTATAAAATATCCTAAGCTACAGACAATATCCGGGTTTATGGCAACTAAATGCATATCTCAGATGCTTTGGTCTTCCAAAATGTATGGTGCTGATGCTATTTATTTAGGCCCTTATCTTTGTGCGCTTGTGTACTGGTGATGTCTCAGTGCAGTGCAATACTGCCGCACTTCAGTTTCTTTTTTGTAAAACTCTACATGAATGGTCAATGGTTAGCTTTTAAAGTATTTATTTATGTCTCATGCACACACACACACACACACACACACACTTAAACACACACAGTTATTACTGTCAGGGCACCCGTATCTCACTACAGCCCACGCTGTTCTCCCAGGAGAGTGGTTAACGTTTCAGATGGAAGCTTAATTAGCCAGGACCAGAGGTCAGGGAGATCCAGCTCCAAACACTCAGACTGCCAAGCAGCCTGGCAATACCATACTCACCACATAGGCTACGGCCAACATAAATGCAATTGCTGTGGTAGTGTTACAGTAATGTATTCATTAAATCACACCATATCTTACTTTCACAGTATTCTCTCATTCACTAAAGAATAAGGATTTATTTATAACTTTCTTATAAGTTGATGTGAGGTGGGTGTCCTTGATGTATTTCACTGTGACTCCTCAGCAGTTCCCTCTACACTCAGAAAAAAGGGTTCCAGGTAGAAGCATGTTGGGTTCCATGTAGAACCCTTTCTACAGAGGGGGAACCAAATGGGTTCTACCTGGAACCAACAAAGGGTTCTCCTATGGGGACAGCCAAATTACCCTGTAGCCCTTTCCTGCAGTCAAATGACCTAGTGGCCTCATGGGTGGAATGTTATTCATATTTCTCATAATTGAGAAACATTACATAGAAAACAAACTGACGAAAATCCGTTATTTCTACATCAAAAGGTTTTGTTGTATTTCAGTCTTCTGTGACGTATATCATGTGTAATATTGGGATGCAAACTTTAAATGTAAGACTCCCAAGACTACCAAGACTACCCTGATTTCGCCCACTGCAGTAAAAGCTTTTAAGGTTCTAGCTAATACTTTTATATTTCTACGTGCATAATAGAACCAGGTCAGAGAGTGAGACCCGTTGTTGGGTTTCTTAGAACGTCTACTCAGGTGGAGAACACTGAGCAGCGCTTTGAGCAGAGACAACAACCATCTGACGCCCACAACGCCCCAGCCCACCGCCTTCAATTCATGACGGAACGTTCAATGACGCACCAATGACAGCCTAATTAAAATCACGTTGTGGTGTGTGATGCGCCAGAAGGCTCCTGACCCGTCACTTGTTGTTTTTGTGAACAAGGCTAAATCAAAGCTTTGTAACAGAAATGACTTCCATTTCAGATCAAATGAGTGCAGAATGTTTTTCTAACCTACACATCCTCTCTTTCCTCTCCTCTCTGTTCCAGGTGCGAGCCAGCGCCATCGCCCAGGACGCTGACCAGAACTATGACTACGCCTCCAATAGCGTCATCCTCCACCTAGACGCAGGCGACGAGGTCTACATCAAGCTGGACGGGGGCAAGGCTCACGGCGGCAACAACAACAAATACAGCACCTTCTCTGGGTTCATCCTCTACGCCGACTGAACCCGCGCAGGTGCCACGTCCAGAGAGAGAAAGACAAGAAAGTAAGAGATTGAGAGAAAGAGTTCTAATGAGGGAAGGAGGGGGTTAAAAGCCAGAATGCTTTCTAGTTTCCTGGTTCTCTCCATCGTCACACCAACCTCTGCTTATAAAACACATCAGCCCTAAATCAAGGTTCTCCAGCTCAGCTTGGCCTGCCTGTCTGCCGTGCTGTGAGGGAGGGAGGGAGAACACGATGATAGGGGAGGGAGTAGTGGGGGGTGAAGCTTGGTAGAGAGAGGTGCCCTCCTCATCAGAATTCTATCCTGTCAGTTGCTCCTCGCTTTCTGAATATTTCTCCTCCTCAAACTGGAAAATAAACCAACTAACGCCAAGTGGATCCGGCCTCATCATCTTCTCTCCATAACAGTTGGCTATATGGACTCTGTTGACTGAAATTGTCCTATCTTGTGGTTGTGTGCTTTTCCTTAGAATATCAGTATTTTACTTTTGTGAAAGATACTACTGCATCGTATATTTACACAAAAGAGGATATTAAAAATACGTTTATCCCTTGTTTATCCCTAAAAAAAAACTTGATTTTGAGAGAACGGTTTTGTGAGATGTTGATTGTGATTTCCGAAGCCTTCAGTTGAGAAACGGTAATGAAAAGGTGCCATTATGGTTTCTGAAGATGATTCTAATAATGATTTCTTGCATTTGACACCTGGCTATCACATGGTGTTTATTTATGTGTGATGTCAGCTGTGGGAACACAGACCTGGTTTGTGGCTGAATGTTATTCATGCAAGGCATGTTATACAGATACAACATGACATTTTCCCTTGTCCCATCCAACGCATCTAGAGTCTCTATCCTTGCCCCTTGTCCCGTCTCTATACCCTTATCCTATTTGTCTATACAGGGCCAAAGTGGGTTGAGAATAGACTCAAATGAATATTAGATGTTCTAGTTATGTAGATATCCTTCACCACCAGAATCGTTCAATGAAGCCACATATTCCGATTCGGAGGTAACCCATTTTATAAAACAACAGTGTCCATTACTTCAGCTTCGTCCTCGAGCACTCTGCGGTGGTGAAGTAAAAAATATCAAGCAGAGCAAGGAGGGAGAGGGAGAGGGAGAGAGAGAGAGAGAGAGAGGGAGGGAGAGAGAGAGGGAGAGAGAGAGAGAGGGAGAGAGAGAGAGAGAGAGAGAGAGGGAGGGAGAGAGAGAGAGAGGGAGGGAGAGAGAGAGAGAGGGAGAGGGAGGGAGAGACAGGGAGAGGGAGAGAGGGAGACAGAGAGAGGGAGAGAGAGCGAGACAGAGAGAGAGACAGACAGAGAGAGGGAGAGAGAGAGGGAGAGGGCGAGAGACAGAGAGGGAGAGAGAGACAGAGAGAGGGAGAGGGAGAGGGAGAGGGAGAGAGAGAGAGAGAGAGGGAGAGAGGGAGAGAGAGAGAGGGAGAGAGAGAGAGACAGAGAGAGAGAGGGAGAGGGAGAGGGAGAGGGAGAGAGAGAGAGAGAGAGGGAGAGAGAGAGAGGGAGAGAGAGAGAGACAGAGAGAGAGAGAGACAGTGAGAGGGAGAGAGGGAGAGAGACAGAGAGAGAGAGACAGAGAAAGACAGAGAGAGAGAGAGAGAGAGAGAGAGAGGGAGAGAGAGGGAGAGAGATGGGAAGTTTAAAGGCGAGGCAGATTTTCGGTTTCAGTGTCTGAGGCTTCACTGGATGTCATTAGCTGCATATTCACTGATACATACAAGCATTATGGTAATATTTACTCAACATGGCGGACTGACAGCTTGCTTTAGAATGAAGTTGATTGGGTGAGTGAGTGACTTGGCTTCTTAGCATTGTGTGTTTGTGTGTGTGTGGGAGTGTGTGTGTGGGAGTGTGTGTGTGTGTGTGTGTGTGTGTGTGTGTGTGTGTGTGTGTGTGTGTGTGTGTGTGTGTGTGTGTGTGTGTGTGTGTGTGTGTGTGTGTGTGTGTGTGTGACTGTGTGTGTTGGTGTATTTGAGTGTTTGCATCAGAGCATGCGCCGTGCCATTGCTACATTGTTGTTTTTCTGTTATTCTGTGCTACAGCCAATGACAGATATTTTACTCAGCAGACAATGAGATTGCATTATGTAGGGAGGGGAGCCTCTGTAGAGATGATGAGAAGAACAAACAGCTTGTAAATGAAATCTATGCTATGTTTGTCTATCTAATTTTATCTTTTTGAATTGTTGAATACATTTAAATAATAAATGGGATTTTTGGAGTCACTCGTCTCAAGATAATTATTTTACCCCAAATACTCTTATTGTGTTGAACTATTTAGAGTGCAGACAGCATGGTTGTGAGGCCGGTTGGATGTACTGCCAAATTCTCTAAAACAACAATGGAGGCGGCTTATGGTAGAGAAATTAACATTAAATTATCTGGCAACAGCTCTGATGGACATTACTGCAGTCAATTGCACACTCCCTCAAAACTTGAGACATCTGTAGCATTGTGTTCTGTGACAAAACTGCACATTGTAGAGTTGTATTGTCTCCTGCACAAGGTGCACCTGTGTAATGATCATGCTGTTTAATTAGCTTCTTGATATGCCACACCTGTAAGACGGATGGATTATCTTGGCAAAGGAGAAATGCTCCACTAACAGGGATGTAAACAAATGTGTGCACAACATTTGAGAGAAATAAGCTTTTTGTGTGAATGGAACATTTCTGGGATCTTTTATTTCAGCTCATAAATCATGGGACTAACACTTTACATGTTGCATTCATATTTTTGTTCAGTATCGTTTAAACTTTTACAAAAATGTATATAATAAACCATGCATACATGTTACATATAGGTGACCCCTGGGAATCGAACCCACAATCTTGGCATTGCAAGCGCCATGCTCTTCCAACCGAGCACCAGAGAACCACTTTTCTGTTTAAGCAAACATAAAACAGATCCTGTTATAAATGCCTTCTCCTCTCTCTCTCCTTCATATCAGTCTAACCAGAGATGATTTGGGATGATAGGTATCAGGGAGGCAAGAAGGAGGGTAGGAAGGGTGCACCCCTCCCAATATCCTCCACTCCTCTCCTCACCTGTGGAGAAGCTATGGATCTGAAAAGGTGGGCTGCAAGATAAAGTCCATCTGACTCCAGCAAAGTCTGCCAGCGCAGCAGTGGAATAAATCTACTAAATATGATGACTCCTGAAGGAACACCACAGTAAAGCTAAAATAAAGGTAAGAAAATAAAAACAGATCTCAGCCTATACTCACAGATACTCATCAACAGCAGAACCATTTATCCACCGGAGAAGGCTAGAGGGGGAGACAGAGAGAGAGAGAGAGAGAGAGAGAGATAGCGAGAGAGAGAGAGATAGCGAGAGAGAGAGAGAGGGAGAGGGAGAGAGGGAGAGAGAGAAGAGGATGGAGAGAAAGCTGTAAATGATCTGAGAGACAAGGCAAGAAGGGCATTCTACGCCATCAAAAGGAACATCAAATTCGACATACCAATCAGGATCTGGCGAAAAATACTTGAATCAGTTATAGAACCCATTGCCCTTTATGGTTGTGAGGTCTGGGGGTCCGCTCAACAAACCAAGAATTCACAACACCAAATTGAGGCTCTGCGTGCAGAATTCTGCAAAAATATCCCCTGTGTACAATGTAGAACAACAAATAATGCATGCAGAGCAGAATTAGGCTGATACCCGCTAATGATCAAAATCCAGAAAAGAGACGTTAAATTCTACAACCACCTAAAAGGAAGCGATTCCCAAATCTTCCATAACAAAGCCGTCACCTACAGAGAGAAGTACCTGGAGAAGAGTCCCCTAAGCAAATCAAATCAAAGATTATTTGTCACATGCGTCGAATACAACAGATGAAATGCTTACTTACAGGCTCTAATCAACAGTGCGGAGGAAAAAAAAGTGTGTGTGTGTGTGTGTGTGTGTGTGTAGGTAAGTAAAGAAATAAAACAACAGTAAAAAGACATTTGAAAATAAGAGTAGAAAGGCTATATAGGAGTAGAAAGGCCTTGCGAAAGTATTCGGCCCCCTTGAACTTTGCGACCTTTTGCCACATTTCAGGCTTCAAACATAAAGATATAAAACTGTATTTTTTTGTGAAGAATCAACAACAAGTGGGACACAATCATGAAGTGGAACGACATTTATTGGATATTTCAAACTTTTTTAACAAATCAAAAACTGAAAACTTGGGCGTGCAAAATTATTCAGCCCCCTTAAGTTAATACTTTGTAGCGCCACCTTTTGCTGCGATTACAGCTGTAAGTCGCTTTGGGGTATGTCTCTATCAGTTTTGCACATCGAGAGACTGACATTTTTTCCCATTCCTCCTTGCAAAACAGCTCGAGCTCAGTGAGGTTGGATGGAGAGCATTTGTGAACAGCAGTTTTCAGTTCTTTCCACAGATTCTCGATTGGATTCAGGTCTGGACTTTGACTTGGCCATTCTAACACCTGGATATGTTTATTTTTGAACCATTCCATTGTAGATTTTGCTTTATGTTTTGGATCATTGTCTTGTTGGAAGACAAATCTCCGTCCCAGTCTCAGGTCTTTTGCAGACTCCATCAGGTTTTCTTCCAGAATGATCCTGTATTTGGCTCTATCCATCTTCCCATCAATTTTAACCATCTTCCCTGTCCCTGCTGAAGAAAAGCAGGCCCAAACCATGATGCTGCCACCACCATGTTTGACAGTGGGGATGGTGTGTTCAGCTGTGTTGCTTTTACGCCAAACATAACGTTTTGCATTGTTGCCAAAAAGTTCAATTTTGGTTTCATCTGACCAGAGCACCTTCTTCCACATGTTTGGTGTGTCTCCCAGGTGGCTTGTGGCAAACTTTAAACGACACTTTTTATGGATATCTTTAAGAAATGGCTTTCTTCTTGCCACTCTTCCATAAAGGCCAGATTTGTGCAATATACGACTGATTGTTGTCCTATGGACAGAGTCTCCCACCTCAGCTGTAGATCTCTGCAGTTAATCCAGAGTGATCATGGGCCTCTTGGCTGCATCTCTGATCAGTCTTCTCCTTGTATGAGCTGAAAGTTTAGAGGGACGGCCAGGTCTTGGTAGATTTGCAGTGGTCTGATACTCCTTCCATTTCAATATTATCGCTTGCACAGTGCTCCTTGGGATGTTTAAAGCTTGGGAAATCTTTTTGTATCCAAATCCGGCTTTAAACTTCTTCACAACAGTATCTCGGACCTGCCTGGTGTGTTCCTTGTTCTTCATGATGCTCTCTGCGCTTTTAACGGACCTCTGAGACTATCACAGTGCAGGTGCATTTATACGGAGACTTGATTACACACAGGTGGATTGTATTTATCATCATTAGTCATTTAGGTCAACATTGGATCATTCAGAGATCCTCACTGAACTTCTGGAGAGAGTTTGCTGCACTGAAAGTAAAGGGGCTGAATAATTTTGCACGCCCAATTTTTCAGTTTTTGATTTGTTCAAAAAGTTTGAAATATCCAATAAATGTTGTTCCACTCCATGATTGTGTCCCACTTGTTGTTGATTCTTCACAAAAAAATACAGTTTTATATCTTTATGTTTGAAGCCTGAAATGTGGCAAAAGGTTGCAAAGTTCAAGGGGGCCGAATACTTTCGCAAGGTACTGTATAACCGTATTAGAGACACATATTTCCCTCAGATTACACAGATCCACAAAGAATTGGAAAACAAACCCAAAGTTGATAAACTCCCTTATCTACTGGGTGAAATACCACAGTGTGCCATCACGGTAGCAAGATGTGTGACCTGTTGCCACAAGAAAAGGTCAACCAGTGAAGAACAAACACCATTGTAAATACAACCCATATTTATGCTTATTTATTTTCCCCTTTGTACACGAACCATTTGTACATCGTTACAACACTGTATATATACATAACATGACATTTGTAATGTCTTTATTCTTTTGAAACTTCTGTATGTTAAATGCTTACTGTTGATTTTGATTGTTTATTTCACTTTTGTATATTATCTACCTCACCTGCTTTGGCAATGTTAACATATGTTTCCCATGCCAATAAAGCCCTTGAATTTAATTGCATTGACTGAGAATGAGATAGAATAGGAGCAGAAGGTGCTGTGACAGAGACAAATGTAGAGGAGAGAGGAAGAATGAATGATGGAGAGATAGAGAGAAAAGCCAGAGGGGGATGAGGAAGACATGAAAAGGGTGGAGAGGATGGGAGGGAGAGAGATAAAGAGAGGACTAGACAGAAGGATAGGGATGGCGGGACTAATATAGATTGGGTGAACAGAGAGAGGGAAGTGGATTGCTTTTAGGAGTAGAGTGGGAGGGGTGGACCATCCTTAGACCAGGAAGGAATGGGATATGACACTGGTGGGCAGAAATGTTGGTCTGCTCTGGTTCTTGGGAAGGCCATCACCGCCTCTACACTACATGCTTCTAATTAATAATACCAGTGGTGCTAAAACATATCCACAGCTATGGGAGAAAAGAACATTCCTATCAAAATCCTATTCTAATCTGCAGCTCCCTCCCTCTCTGTATATAACCTGCTTACAGTACACTCACCCTCTATGGCTCTTTCTTTTCTCTTCTCTCCCTTTTTCTCAGCTGTACCAGTCTTTCCTTTGTTCTGACAAACACAAGGGTCAGAGAAACACCCAGCTGTTATGGAAGCATCCACAAGCCCCCAACCCACCCTCCAGACTCCCAAAGTCCCCCAACCCACAGCCACCCAGCACAGCCCAGTCAGCACGGCTCTGTCCCCCACAGCCCCTCCTTCAGTCTCCCCCCGTCCCCAGCCGCCTAGTCACCCCGACTCTGTCTGCTCCTGCCTCCGTACATGATTCCCTTTGTCACTTTAGGGCACAGCCGAGGAAGAAGCCTTTTTCAGTTTTCCTTGGATGGGCTGAGGCCGCCAACACAGGTGTACTATCCAGTCAGTCCCCTTTCCAAGTGAGAGAGCAAGCGAGAGAGAGAGAGAGAGTAGGAGGGAGAAAGAAAGGAAGAGAGAGAATGTGCGAGGGTGAGAAAGAGAGAATGAGAAAGAGTAGGAGAGAGAAAGAAAGAGAGAATACACGAGAGTGAGAGAGAGAGAGAGAGAGAGAGAGAGAGAGAGAGAGAGAGAGAGAGAGAGAGAGAGAGAAAGAGAACGGAGCGCTAGAAGGTTGCGGACTCCAGAGTCAAGGTTTCTACCCTGCCTTGTTGTTCCATTTCTACGTCTCTGCGTTCACGATCACTTCACAACTTTACTTGAACAAACTCCATACCACTCTAACCTTCATATTGCAGACCTATTCTTCACGAACTATCCTTTTTTTCCCCTACAGACACCTTCCTCTTGGTAAATGCATCGTCACATTTCATAATGCTCCTTCATGGCTGCAGCCTGAGATACACAGTGCAGATCACAGAAGGTCATGGTGTACAGCATCGCAGAGTTTTTTTCTCCTTCCGAATGAACAAACTACAGTATTCTCACATGATGTAGCTACCACCATGTCTCCAGAGAACTTACTGAGCATCGACATGAAAAGACACAAACAAACATCCGACATGCCTTTTTTTCCCCTTTCAGCAAGCGGATTGTGTCTGTGACCTTTCAAAGCTTAGTTCCCCCTAGTGTTATGCACAAGCCCATCAGAAAAACAAGGACACACTTTAAACAGAGATCAAGCTATCTGTCCTAATATTGTGATCACACTAATGTTTGGGTAGACATGTCAACACACACAGAGCATTCTCTCAGATCTGTTTAGCTTTGAAGCTGAAAATAATAGAATAGACTTTGGTACAGTGGCTACAGAAAGTATTCACACCCCTTGACTTTTTATTTTTTATTTTTTTGTGTTACATACGGAATTAAAAATGTATTACATTTAGATTTGTTTTGTCACTGGCCTACACACATTACCCCATAATGTTTTTCGAAACTTTTACAAATTAATTTAAAAAAAGAAAAGCTGAAACGTCTTGAGTCAATAAGTATTCAACGCTTTTGTCATGGCAACATGAAATAAATTCAGGAGTAAAATGAACAATTCATATAATAAGTTGCATGGACTGTGTACAATAATAGTTAACATGATTTTTTGAAAGACTACCTCATCCCTGTACCCCACACATCTGTGAGGTCCCTTAGTCAAGCACTGATATTCAAACACACAGACTGAACCACAAAGACCAGAGAGGTTTTCCAATGCCTTGCAAAAAAGGGCACCTATTAGTAGATGGGTAAAAATTTTAAAAAGCTGACATTGACTATCCCTTTGAGCATGGTGAAGTTGTTAATTACACTTTGGATTGTGTATCAATACACCCAGTCACTAGTAAAATACAGGCGTCCTTCCTAACTCAGGCATCTTTCCTAACTCAGTTGCACGAGAGGAAGGAAACCACTCAGGGATTTCACAATGAGGCCAAAGGTGACTAAAACAGTTACAGAGGTTTAATGCCTGTGATAGGAGAAAATGGAGGATGGATCAGCAACATTGAGCTGAGCTGACAAGGTAAAAAAAAAATGTCATTCTGCCCCTGAACAAGGCAGTTAACCCACTGTTTCTAGGTCGTCATTGAAAATAAGATTTTTTTCATAACTGAATTGCCTAGTTAAATAAAATTGTAGTCAATCTACAATCCTAACCTAATCGACAGAGTGAAAAGAAGGAAGCCTTTAGAGATTACAAATATTCCAAAACATCAGTGGAGATTTTAGCATGTAAATCTTGGTAGAGAAAACTCCCCCCCAATTTTGTTTTAGATGCATGCCAGGAAAGCCAATACACAACACAGGACTAAACAATACAATAATGAATTGCACTATAATGGCGACAAGTGGTGCTCACAAACTGTTAGGGCCTACATGAAGCTGTCCCAACAGCAGAGCTTTCTTTCCAGCAAATTGGAGTGATTCCTTATCACCGCTACACCTGGCTATCAGCGGAGCCTTGTCTGGCAACGAAACAATTAATTCAGCCTCGTTTACTGCCTTTTTAAAAAACATAGCTGATAAGGCTGACCATATCTCCCTAGCTTATTACATAATTTATGCAGTAGAATATAAGACATTTTTGGACTCACCTTGTTGTGCGAGGAGGTCCTTGGTTGGCAAATTTTGTCATCAAAGAAATAGTTTTACAATTCCAAGATGAAAACGTATTTTCCCAGTCTGACTTCCCAGTTGCAATGCTTGTGTCCAGCATCCCGGAGTCGCCTCTTCACTGTTGACGTTGAGACTGGTGTTTTGCAGGTACTATTTAATGAAGCTGCCACTTGAGACATCTGTTTCTCAAACTAGACACTCTAATGTACTTGTCCTCTTGCTCAGTTGTGCACCAGGGCCTCCCACTCCTCTTTCTATTCTGGTTAGAGACAATTTGTGTTGTTCTGTGAAGGGAGTAGTACACAGTATTGTACGTGACCTTCAATTTGGTGGCAATTTCTCGCATGGAATAGCCTTCATTACTCAAAACAAGAATAGACTGATGAGTTCAAGAAGAAAGTTATTTGTTTCTAGCCATTTTGAGCCTGTAATCGAACCCACAAATGATGATGCTCCAGAGACTCAACTAGCCTGAAGGGCAGTTTTATTGCTCATTTAATCAGAACATCAGTTTTCAGCTGTGCTAACATAATTGCAAAAGGGTTTTCTAATGATCAATTAGCCTTTTAAAATGATCAACTTGGATTAGCTAACACAACGTGCCATTGGAAAACAGGAGTGGTGGTTGCTGATAATGGGCCTCTGTACGCATATGTACAGTGCCTTGCGAAAGTATTCGGCCCCCTTGAACTTTGCGACCTTTTGCCACATTTCAGGCTTCAAACATAAAGATATAAAACTGTATTATTTTGTGAAGAATCAACAACAAGTGGGACACAATCATGAAGTGGAACGACATTTATTGGATATTTCAAACTTTTTTAACAAATCAAAAACTGAAAAATTGGGCGTGCAAAATTATTCTGCCCCCTTAAGTTAATACTTTGTAGCGCCACCTTTTGCTGCGATTACAGCTGTAAGTCGCTTGGGGAATGTCTCTATCAGTTTTGCACATCAAGAGACTGAAATTTTTTCCCATTCCTCCTTGCAAAACAGCTTGAGTTCAGTGAGGTTGGATGGAGAGCATTTGTGAACAGCAGTTTTCAGTTCTTTCCACAGATTCTCGATTGGATTCAGGTCTGGACTTTGACTTGGCCATTCTAACACCTGGATATGTTTATTTTTGAACCATTCCATTGTAGATTTTGCTTTATGTTTTGGATCATTGTCTTGTTGGAAGACAAATCTCCGTCCCAGTCTCAGGTCTTTTGCAGACTCCATCAGGTTTTCTTCCAGAATGGTCCTGTATTTGGCTCCATCCATCTTCCCATCAATTTTAACCATCTTCCCTGTCCCTGCTGAAGAAAAGCAGGCCCAAACCATGATGCTGCCACCACCATGTTTGACAGTGGGGATGGTGTGTTCAGCTGTGTTGCTTTTACGCCAAACATAACGTTTTGCATTGTTGCCAAAAAGTTCAATTTTGGTTTCATCTGACCAGAGCACCTTCTTCCACATGTTTGGTGTGTCTCCCAGGTGGCTTGTGGCAAACTTTAAACAACACTTTTTTATGGATATCTTTAAGAAATGGCTTTCTTCTTGCCACTCTTCCATAAAGGCCAGATTTGTGCAATATACGACGGATTGTTGTCCTATGGACAGAGTCTCCCACCTCAGCTGTAGATCTCTGCAGTTCATCCAGAGTGATCATGGGCCTCTTGGCTGCATCTCTGATCAGTCTTCTCCTTGTATGAGCTGAAAGTTTAGAGGGACTGCCAGGTCTTGGTAGATTTGCAGTGGTCTGATACTCCTTCCATTTCAATATTATCGCTTGCACAGTGCTCCTTGGGATGTTTAAAGCTTGGGAAATCTTTTTGTATCCAAATCCGGCTTTAAACTTCTTCACAACAGTATCTCGGACCTGCCTGGTGTGTTCCTTGTTCTTCATGATGCTCTCTGCGCTTTTAACGGACCTCTGAGACTATCACAGTGCAGGTGCATTTATACGGAGACTTGATTACACACAGGTGGATTGTATTTATCATCATTAGTCATTTAGGTCAACATTGGATCATTCAGAGATCCTCACTGAACTTCTGGAGAGAGTTTGCTGCACTGAAAGTAAAGGAGCTGAATAATTTTGCACGCCCAATTTTTCAGTTTTTGATTTGTTAAAAAAGTTTGAAATATCCAATAAATGTCGTTCCACTTCATGATTGTGTCCCACTTGTTGTTGATTCTTCACAAAAAAATACAGTTTTATATCTTTATGTTTGAAGCCTGAAATGTGGCAAAAGGTCGCAAAGTTCAAGGGGGCCGAATACTTTCGCAAGGCACTGTAGATATTCCATTAAAAAAATCAGCCGTTTCCAGCTACAATAGTCATTTACAACATTAATGTCTTCACTGTATTTCTGATTTATTTGATGTTATTTTAAATGGACAAAAAAGTAGATTTTTTTTCAAAAACAAGGACATTTCTAAGTGACCCTAAACTTTTGAACAGTAGTGCATATATATACCTTTTTTTAATTATTTTTTTTGTTGCAAAAAATGTGGGGCCCTGCCCCACCTGCCCTTACTGACGGGTCGCCGCTGCAAAACATGCATCCTGTTTGCAACAATGCACAAAAGTAATACTGCAAAAAATGTGGCAAAGAATATTAACTTTTTGACCTGAATACTTTTGTTTAATCATAGTGGTGGCTGCATCGTGTTATGGGTATACTTGTCATCGTTAAGGACGGGGGAGTTTTTCAGGATAAAAAAATAAACAGAATGGAGCTAAGCACAGGCAAAATCCTAGAGGAAATCCTGTTTTAGTCTGCTTACCATCAACACTGGTGTCAGAGTCTAGGTGATGTAGGTAAGGCGGGGTCAGGCGCAGGACACAGAGATGAGTAATAATAGTAACTTTACTCAAAAACAATCTTCCAACAAGGAGAACGAAAATCCAGAATCACATACGCGAGGCAACTGACAACAATAAACACGCACAAAGCCATGATGGCTCCAGAGGGTTAAATAGGGAAATAATAAAAACCTAATGGGAACCAGGTGTGTACAGTCAAGACAAAACAAATGGAAAAAGAAATGTAGATCGGTGGAGGCTAGAAAGCCGGTGACGCCGCACCAAACAAGGAGAGGCACCAACTTCGGCGGAAGTCGTGACAACTGGGAAATGAATGAACCTTTCAGCAGGACAATAATCTAAAACATAATGCCAAATCTACACTGGAGTTGCTGTTTTGAACCTTTATTTAACTAGGCAGGTCAGATAAGAACAAATTCTTATTTTCAATGACGGCTTAGAAACAGTGGGTTAACTGCCTTGTTCAGGTGCAGAACGACAGAGTTTTACCTTGTCAGCTACGGGATTTTATCTTGTAACCTTCCGGTTACTAGTCCAACGCTCTAACCACTACGATACCTGCCGCCCCTGCTTACCAAGACAGTGAATGTGGCGATTTACAGTTTTGACTTAAATCTACATAAAAATCTATGGCAAAACCTGAAAATGGTTGTCAAGCAATGGTCAACAACCAATTTGACAGAGCTTAAAGCATTTTGAAAAGAATAATGGGAAAATGCTGCACAATCCCGGTGTGGAAAGCTCTTAGAGACTTACCCAGAAAGACTTACAGCTGTAATTGCTGCCAAAGGTGATTCTAACATGTATTGACTCAGGGGGTTGAATACTTATCTAATCAAGATATTTTTTTATTTTCCATACATTTTATCGCAAATGTTCTAATTTTTCTTCCACTTTCACAGAGTATTTTGTATAGATCGTTGACAAAAAAATGACAATTAAATCAATTTTAATCCCACTTTGTCACACGACAAAATGTGGAAAAAGTCACATGGTGTGAAAACTTTCTGAAAACGGTGTAGCGTCTGTCACACCATTACAAATTGGTATTTGTGAAGAGTCCATTTCAAACAGTGGAACATTGAGGGCCAGTGTCCCTTAACTCCCATGATGATCTCTCGTTTTCCTCTGAACACGACATGATTGAGCACAGACGTGGGTGGGCGGCAGCACATGCATTTAATTGCAACGCATGAATTTGTGTTAGTTAGACTGCAAGTGAAATGGATCCGACAGGGAAAGATGAGCAGAGTCAGGGGGGAAGAAGCCACAGGAGACATGCTCCCCACACCTCCTACACTCACAATATACTCAATATACTGTATACACATGAAGACATACAGTACACTCATACATGTAGGCATGGAGTTCACCTACCTTTTTGACAAACGCAAACAGATAGTTTACCTAATATGCCCTAGTAGCAAAATAATAAACAATTTAAATAACTACCTCAAACATACCTATTTTTTCTCCTTCTGCCTGATCTGATGGTAGGGTGTGTGGTGAGTAGTAGTCATGCCCACTTGCGCTGAGAGGCGGACAGGCAGGGATGAAGCCATGGGTGGTCATGAACAGACCAGTGCGGACCGGGGGAGGAAAAGACATCTGTGATGAATACATACAGACATGTCACTGTCTATTCATAGAACACAGACACATTCACACAAAATCACACTTGGCTAGAGGCGCTTGAACAAAAAATACTGTTTATGAAGGATAACACTTTATTTTAAGGTACACATATTAGCCTCTAAATGATTATGTCTTATTAGCCATATGTTAGGCCTTAATTAAGTGTTCTCATTCAAACATCATGTAATACTGGCCAATCCTTAATAACTGAATTGTTAGCTATAATAGAAAAGTATATACAGTACTGTATATGAATGTCGTCTGTATAAGGTTATATTATGAATCACAAAGGATCGTACTTCCCCAGATCCTTTAGCAAAAACATAGAATGTTTGCCTGAAACTGAGGATTTGTGTAGTTTGATGACATAAGACATTGATTTATATATACAGTGCCAGTCAAAGGTTTGGACACAACTACTAATTCAAGGGGTTTTCTTTATTTGTACTATTTTCTACATTGTAAAATAATAGTGAAGCCATCAAAACTATGAAATAACACATATGAAATCATGTAGTAACCAAAAAAGTGTTAATTAAACAAATCAACATATATTTTACATTTGAGATTCTTCAAAGTAGCCAACCTTTGCCTTGATGACAGCTTTGCACACTCTTGGCATTCTCTCAATCAGCTTCATGAGGTAGTCACCTGAAATGCATTTCAATTAACAGGTGTGCCTTGTTAAAAGTTCATTTGGGAAATTTCTTTCCTTCTTAATTAAGGCTAGGTGGGACGCTAGCACCCCATCTCGACAACATCCGGTGAAATTGCAGAGTGCCGTTCCAGTCGTTCAACATGCAGACAAAGCAATCCCAAAAGTTACCAATATACTTCGTCCAAACAAGTCAAACAATGTTTCTAATCTAACCTCAGGTACCTTAATATGTAAAGAAATTATCAAATTTAACCTTTTGCGACTAGCAATCCCGGATCCGGGAGCTTAATCATAGCCTCAAACGAATTAGCATAACGCAGCGGACATAAATACCCCTAGAAAATGTTCCTATTCATGAAAATCGCAAATGAAATATATTGAAACACAAGCTTAGACTTTTGTTAATCACACTGTCATCTCAGATTTTCAAAATATGCTTTACAGCCTACGCTAGACAAGCATTTGTGTAAGTTTATCATGGCATAATGCTATGCTAGGCTCTGCTGGCAGCAGGCAACATTTTCCCGAAAATATGAAAAGCAATCAAATTAAATAATTGACCTTTGAAAAACTTCGGATGTTTTCACTCAGGAGACTCCCAGTTAGATAGCAAATGTTACTTTTTTCCAAAAATATTATTTTTGTAGGCGAAATAGCTCCCGTTTGTTCATCATGCTTGGCTGAGAAATCGACCGGAAAATGCTATCACTACAACGCCAAACTTTTTTCCAAATTAGCTCCATAATATCGACAGAAACATGGCAAACGTTGTCTAGAATCAATCCTCAAGGTGTTTTTAACATATATATTCGATAATATATCCGTCGAGGCAATTGGTTTCTCATAAGAAGCTATTGGAAAAATGGCTACCTCAGTATTTTATGCAAGATTTTCTGCGGGAGACACCATGTGACCACTTGCTAAATGTGGTCCCTTACGGCTATTCTTCAACAGAAATGCGTAAAAAGACGTCACAATGCTATAGACACCTTGGGGAAGACGTAGAAAACGTAAGCTCATTCGTAGCTTATTCACAGCCATATAAGGAGTCATTGGCATGAGGCGTTTAAAAAAATGCACCACTTCCTGATTGGATTTTTATCTGGGTTTCGCCTGTAACATCAGTTCTGTTGCACTCACAGACAATATCTTTGCAGTTTTGGAAACGTCGGAGTGTTTTCTATCCAAAGCTGTCAATTATATAGTCAGTCATAGTCGAGCATCTTTTCGTGACAAAATGTCTTGTTTAAAACGGGAACGTTTTTCATCCAAAAATTTAAATATCGCCCCCTAGTCGCAATAAGTTTTTAAGATGGAGAATTGTATGTTCAATACCGGAGATAAATAACGAAGTGCGCACCCTCATCCACGCGCGCCACAAGACTACAGTCCAAATGAGAGCCACCTTGAAAAACTACAAATTCAAACTAATTTTTCAAAAAACAAGCCTAAATCATTTCTAAAGACTGTTAACATCTAGTGGAAGCCATAGGAACTGCAATCTGGGAGGATTTCCTTTGAATTTCCCATAGCATTTTCAAAGGGTGATGACCTCAACAACAAAACAATTCTGGATGGATTCTCCTTGGGTTTTCTCCTGCCATATCAGTTATGTTATACTCACAGACATTATTTTAACAGTTTTAGAAACATCAGAGTGGTTTCTATTCAATACTACCAATTATATGCATATCCTAGTTTCTGGGCCTGAGTAACAGGCAGTTTACTTTGGGCACATCAGTCAACTGCACTTCCGAATACTGCACCCTAGACTTAAGAAGTTTTAATGCATTTGAGCCAATCAGTTGTGTTGTGACAAGGTAGGGGTGGTATAAAGAAGATAGCACTATTTGGTAAAAGACCGAGTCCATATGTGACTCACCACCTGGATTCAGTCTTATGTAGCAAAATGTGAAATGGTGTTTTTTTACATTGGATAAAAGTAGAACTCAGAGCTACAAAATGGTATATCATACACTGCATTTGAGGAACAATGGGAAAGTAATTCTGATTTGAAAGTTGATCAACTTGTAAACTCACTTTTGAGAAAATCACCTTTGAATGTTTTGGTATCTAGTGAAGAGCTGTTCTTTGTCTACACTCATTCAGCATCGTTCACACCCTCTTAAGCTTTAATCCCATCCATCTCGTTTCGCTTTCGGAGTGCACACTTGACGCTCTGGCCGATGATTTGTTTACCTCTGGATAACATGAAAACAGCCTAACCAGCTCTGCTGGCAACAATTTCATTATGCTTTTTTGCAGATGTTTACTGACACCGACCATATTCATTGGGTGTTGTACACACGTCACGTAAAGTAGCTAACGAGCCAGCCAGCTAACGTTAGCAAGTTAAACAACAATGAACAAAGTGCCAACAATGCCTAACATTTGGCTATAACTAGGAAAGCTAACAGCTCTGGGAAACTAATAAGCTACCTAGCTAACAGTACACTTTAGTTTAAGACATATAGCTAACTAGGTAAATAATGAACTTAGCTAGGTAAACAACATTTAAAAACACACAAGTCACGTAACATTAGCTAACGAGCTCGTTAAACAACAATGAACAAAGTGCCAACAATGCCACAGTGCTGGGAGCTAACCAACCAGGTCCAACGTTAGCTAACATTAGGCTCTAGAAAAGCATCTAGAAAAGCAAACGGCTCTGGGAAACAAATAATAACTTCAGCTTGGGAGCCAGACAGCTAACGTTAGATAGCTGGCTAACCGTACACTTTAGCTTCAAATGAAACTACTTTCTGTCAAAATTAGAAATGTGTATTATCTGAAAATGTAGCTAGCTAACGCTAGACTACCTTACCTGTATACGTCATCATGCATGATGGACGCATCTCCCTGTTAGGATGCAATACATCGGTTGCCCTTAGTTTGAAGATGTAATCCAGAGACAGGTGTTTTCTCCATCTCTTTAGCTACCATACTCTAATTCCACTGATTTCAAAACTTGATCCTCCAGAAAGTGGAGAGCAACACTTATGCAGCTCCACTACACAATACATTAAAAAGAAAAGCCACGTTCAATAGGATTACCAACACAGACTGACGAGCTCAAATAAACAGAAGCCTTCAATTTGGCAGACCAATCCAAACTCCTCTCTTGGCATGTCCAGCCCACTCCTTATCTCAGCCAATCATGGCTAGTGAGAAGGTTGCTATTTTTTTCTGTGGTTTAACCAACAAGTTCACATGTTTGAGAAGGCATTTCTGCCAAAAAACGAATTTCGACAAAAAACATATTTTTTTACGTTCAAACGTCTCTCCTGTGAAGTCGCGACATGCATCATTTGCCTAGTTTCCTGAATCAGGTCACATATTATGTCAAGAACAGCTCAAATAAGCAAAGAGAAACAACAGTCCATCATTACTTTAAGACATTAAGGTCCATCAATATGGAACATTTTAGGAACATTGAAAGTTTCTTCAAGTGCCGTTGCAAAAATCATAAAGCTCTATGATGAAACTGGCTCTCATGAGGACCTCTGCAAAAGAAACCCTACTAATCGACATCAATAAGAAGAAGATACTTGCTTGGGCCAAGAAACACGAGCAATGGACATTAGACCGGTGGAAATCTGTCCTTTGGTCTGATGAGTGATGAATGGATGATCTCCACGTGTGTGGTTCCCATCGTGAAGCATGGGGGATCAGGTGTGATGGTGTGGGGGTGCTTTGCTGGTGACACTGTCTGTGATTTATTTAGAATTCAAGGCACACTTAACCAGCATGGCTGGTTTGCACTGAGTGGGACTATCATTTGTTTTTCAACAGGACAATGACCCAACACACCTCCAGGCTGTGTAAGGGATATTTGACTCATTATACTGTTCAATAAAAATGCTACAAATTCTACTCTATGGGCAAACATTTGAAACCCATTTTAGGTCACTTGAAGTTCATCAGCCCTGGTAATGAGCTAGATGCCAATGCATCCTAGGAAGCACATTGTCTGAATTGTAATTTTCCATGGGAAGCGGAAGGCCCCCCCGCCCCCACACACACGCACACGCACACAAACACAAACACAAACTCCTCCCCCTGTACCTCTCTGCATAGTTTTCACACGTCGTCCATAAGCTCCAGGTAACAATTGCCCAGGGCCCGTGGATGATACAGGATGACTTATGAGGCATGTTTTTCAGGAGCATGGAGGACGAGGAGAGAGAGGACCCCCAGGAGGCCTACACATACACACATGGGCACACACCAACACAGAGAGGGGGTTGCGGGTCTGGCATCAGAGCTAGTCTCTGCCATACGTTCAGAGCACAGAGCCCTGTAAACACACACAGGAACCTTCTGGAGTGGTAGAGGCTAAACAATGGGATCTCTCCTCACTACTGTATAGCACGCACAGCTCTAGGAGATACCTCCCTGCACTTAGCTGTCAATGAAACAATGGTAACTAAACAATCAAATGAATGACCCTGTCGTCGGTGTGTAGTAGGGCCTATTCACGGACACACAAAAGACGTGCGGTAGAATGAACAACAAATAATCAGCTGACACCTTCACATCTCAGAGGCTCAACTCGTTACGGTAGTGATTCAGTGAGGCTGAGAAGGAGCTCCCCTAAGCAGAGGAGGCAATGAGCCTGTACAAGGTGAAGGAGGAGATAAGAATAGAGGAGAGGTGAGGAGAGGAGAGGAGCCTTGAGAAATGGGTGATTAGGGAGCCCTCCCTGTCTGGCTCTAACTCTGCTATCACACCCCTCCAACCCCTCTCTCCCTCTGCAGCGTTCACAGCCTAAGTTGGATTCATTGAGAGGACGCTTAAGGAGTCTTTGTCTCCAAAGTGGGATACACACCCACGCCAACACTTAAGGAATGGTTCTGCTGAGAATACCAAAGCCATCTGCCAAATTGGGCTGCACGGCCACACTTTTGCCATTCTATTTTCCTTTTCGATTAAAGGGCCGGAGCACATAAACTCACTAGTACTCAGACACTCGGATCGACACTTATACAGACAAATTCATACGTTCACTGTACATGCACAACACATGAGGGAACAAAGATGGTGTGGGGGGGTGGAGGAGACAGGGAGGGTGTGGGGAGATGGAGGGGACAGGGAGGGTGTGGGGGGGATGGACGCAGCCACTTGAAAATGTCAGTGTCACCGGTTGCCATGACAGTCGGCAAAGTTTGGCAGAGTCTCAGTGCCACTGTTAAAGGCCAGATGATCTGCTGTGGCTAATTAAGACTGTAGTTTGTGTGTTAGCATGGGGCTATGTTAAAAATGGACTTCCTCTAACTAACTATTATGGATGAACAAATCAACTGCCGTCACTAACATTTGGTTATAAGTTCATCATTAACCACCCTGATCTTTTTCAAAGTATTCAATGTGCAAGTGAAACACTCCCACTGTTGTAAATACTGTGTAATACTGTACACCGGCTGCACAACCCACACATTAGTGACGCAGCAATATGTGACACACCCACACCATGCGCGCACACACATGCAGTTGCGGTCAAAAGTTTGGACACACCTACTAATTCAAGGGATTTTCTTGTTTTTAATATTTTCTACATTGTAGAATAATAGTGAAGACATCAAAACTATGAAACAAGACATACGGAATAATGCAGTAACCAAAAAAGTTTTATACAAATCAAAATATATGTTGTATTTGAGATTCTTCAAAGTAGCCACCCTTTGCCTTGATGACAGGGAGGAGGTGAGGGCCCTCGGAGTGTGGTGTCAGGAAAATAACCTCACACTCAACATCAGCAAAACGAAGGAGATGATTGTGGACTTCAGGAAACAGCAGAGGGAACACCCCCCTATCCACATCGATGGAACAGTAGTGGAGAGGGTAGTACGTTTTAAGTTCCTCGGCGTACACATCACAGACAAACTGAATTGGTCCACCCACACAGACAGCATCGTGAAGAAGGCGCAGCAGCGCCTCTTCGACCTCGGGAGGCTGAAGAAATTCGGCTTGTCACCAAAAGCACTCACAAACCTCTACAGATGCACAATCGAGAGCATCCTGTCGGGCTGTATCACCGCCTGGTACGGCAACTGCTCCGCCCACAACAGTAAGGCTCTCCAGAGGGTAGTGAGGTCTGCACAACGCATCACCCGGGGCAAACTACCTGCCCTCCAGGACACCTACACCACCCGATGTCACAGGAAGGCCATAAAGATCATCAAGGACAACAACCACCCGAGCCACTGCCTGTTCACCCCGCTATCATCCAGAAGGCGAGGTCAGTACAGGTGCATCAAAGCTGGGACCGAGAGACTGAAAAACAGCTTCTATCTCAAGGCCATCAGACTGTTAAACAGCCACCACTAACATTGAGTGGCTGCTACCAACACACTGACTCAACTCCAGCCACTTTAATAATGGGAATTGATGGGAAATGATGTAAAATAAATCACTAGCCACTTTAAACAATGCTACCTAATATAATGTTTACATACCCTACATTATTCATCTCATATGTATACGTATATACTGTACTCTATATCATCTACTGCATCTTTATGTAATACATGTATCACTAGCCACTTTAACTATGCCACTTTGTTTACATACTCATCTCATATGTATATACTGTACTCAATACCATCTACTGTATCTTGCCTATGCCGCTCTGTACCATCACTCATTCATATATCTTTATGTACATATTCTTTATCCCCTTACACTTGTGTCTATAAGGTAGTAGTTTTGGAATTGTTAGCTAGATTACTTGTTGGTTATTACTGCATTGTCAGAACTAGAAGCACAAGCATTTCGCTACACTCGCATTAGCATCTGCTAACCATGTGTATGTGACAAATAAAATTTGATTTGATTTGATTTGAGCTTTGCATTCTCTCAACCAGCTTCATGAGGTAGTCACCTGGATTGCATTTCAATTAACAGGTGTGCCTTGTTAAAAGTTCATTTGTGGAATTTATTTCCTTCTTAATGTGTTTGAGCCAATCAGTTGTGTTGTGACAAGGTAGGGGTGGCATAAGGAAGATAGCCCTATTTGGTAAAAGACCAAGTCCATATTATGGCAAGAACAGCTCAAATAAGCAAAGAGAAACAACAGTCCATCATTACTTTAAGACAGGATGGTCAGTCAAATTTCAAGAACAGTGCAGTCACAAAACCATCAAGCGCTATGTTGAAACTGGCTCTCATTAGGACCGCAATGGAAAGGAAAACCCAGAGTTACCTCTGCTGTAGAGGATTTTGAGTTTGAGTTACCAGCCTCAGAAATTGCAGAGTTCAACTGTTCAGAGGAAACTGAGTGAATCAGGCCTTATGTGTTATTACTTTGCTTCGATGTCTTCACTATTATTCGACTATGTAGAAAATAGTACAAATAAAGAAAAACCCTTAAATGAGTAGGTGTGTCTAAACTTTTGACTGGTACTGTACATTTTTATGATGCAAGAGAAAAAGGCTGGCTCTGGGCTACTCGAGGGGTAGGTCATCTCAAACGCGTTCATATTTATTTGGGAGCCACGTGGCACTGCTGAAGAGACAGAGAGCATACATAGGAAGAGAGAAGGCAAAGAAGGATACCTAGTCAGTTGTACAACTGAATGCATTCAACTGAAATGTGTCTTCCGCATTTAACCCCTCTCAGTCAGAGAGGTGCGGGGGGCTGTCTTTTAATCGACATCGGCACCCGGGGAACAGTGGGTTAACTGCCTTGCTCAGGGACAGAACGGACAGATTTTTACCTTGTCAGCTCGGGTATTTGATCAGGCAAACTTTTCGGTTACCTGCTCAATGCGTCAGGCTACCTGGCAGGTAGGAAGAGCGAGAGAGCGAGAGAGAGCGAGAGAGCGAGAGAGAGAGAGAGAGAAAGAGAGAGAAATAACATACAGAGGGAGAGAGAGAGAGAGGAGAGATATTCTGTATATGGAAGGAGAGAGAGAGAGGGGTGAACGGTGGCCCTAGGCTGCTGGGCCAGATCCTCCACACAGTGCTCTGAGATCATCCACAGGGTATCGATCATCATTACAGAGTGAGTGAGCGGCCATGTTTCTTTCTCAGGGCTGAGGGCAGGACGGGGGCCGCTCTACAGGGCTGGGATCACACTAAGGTAATGAATCCTAATTTCACACAATGGGCAGCCATGCCTCAGTTCTCACAGCTATCTACTGTGCACTACCTACCCTGGGTCCCTTACCCTAATCATTGTGCTGCAGCAACTGACCCAAAACACTACTGCTGTCCCTGTCTGCCTGCCATGAGTCAGAGACATACTGCAAGGACAGCCCAACCCAGCGGGCAAAAGTGGTCGCAGTGACGCCAGGCTGACGTCTCTCGTGACGTCATGGTCAGGTTGTTTACTGATTGTAAAAGGGATGTTTCCTGGACCTATTGACGCAAGTGAGGTGAATCTGACTACAACAATTTTGTTGATTGTTTGATTACTTTAATGAATTGGATGAGTCATGAAAGCTTCATTTGGATCTTGGGAATGTTCTCTGTTGACTTCCTGCTCTGTCCACAGTGCATCTCAGGCAGCCGAGTACAAAGCTAAAAGCTCTCTGCTGTTTGCCTATCGGTTGATGGACAAAGCCCAAATACAAGTAATTATGGGTACTTGTTTGCAGTGTTTTTCGCAGAAAGTTGCAGAAGGGTCCTTTCTATGTGCTGACACTTCTGTCTGTAATAGGGATCATTATGGATCTTCTATAAATCCTGCCATTATGAAAACACTCACAAACACAAACAGGCAAACAGTGTGTGTGTGTGTGTGTGTGTGTGTGTGTGTGTGTGTGTGTGTCAGTCAGGTCAAGACCCTGGTGAAGACGACAAGCATGCAGAAGAGCTTTCTGACAGTTTGTGCAGAAATTCTTCGGTGGTGCAAATCCACAGTTTCATCAGTTGTCCGGTTGACGAGTCTCAGACGCAGGTGAAGAAGCCAGATGTGGAGGTCCTGGGCTGGCGTGGTTACACTGGTTGAATGTACTGCCAAAATCTCTAAAACAAAGTTGGAGGCGGCTAATGGTAGATAAATTAACATTAAATTCTCTGGCAAAGCTTTAGTGGACATTGCTGCAGTCAGCATGCCAATTGCACCCTGCCTCAATACTTGAGACATCTGTGGCATTGTGTTGTGTGACAAAACTAAATGCACATTTTAGAGTGGCCTTTCATTGTCCCCAAGATGTACCTGTGTAATGATCATGCTGTTTAATCAGCTTCTTGATATGCCACACCTGTCAAACGGATGGATTATCTTGGCAAATGAGAAATGCTCACTAACAGGGATGTAAACACATTTGTGCACGAAATTTGAGAGAAATATGCTTTTGCACGTATGGAACATTTCTGGGATCTTTTATTTCAGCTGATGAAACATGGAACCAACATTTTACACGTTGTGTTCATATTTTATTTGTGTTCAGTGTGTAAATGACTTCTTAAGTAATCACAGAAAGCCTGCATGTTCAAAGAAAAACGTGCAGAGGTTGCGGTTCTTAACAACTGCTATAATCATCTGAGCAGAATCTCAAACAGCATTGATCACTTGCACCATGTACAATTAACGTTGTCTCAACGACAATCCAGGTCATTTGGTTGTGCTATTAGATGAAGCACAGTGATAACACACAATACAAAATATGTGACATTGTATTCACATCTGAACTTTGTTGTGTTTTTAAATGGTTGAACGTGCGGTGATAGACGACAACTAAACCCAACGTCTGATATTGTTTTTTCCATCGGGATTTGGTTGTGCTTTTAGATGGTTAAAAGCATAATGATAACACATTGGGAAGTCAACACACTTCTGGCTGTCTTATTGGGTAGGTAAATAAAGCATGGGATCATTGATTAACATGACTCAAATTTCCACATTGATATGATGGTGTGACCAGTGGGATGGCTGTTGATGTCTTGTTCTCATGTCCAGTCGACTCTGAATCAATCTCTGCTTTCTGTCTGCCTTTCTACCACACTGTGTGGCAGTCCAGTCTATCTCTGTCTCTCTCTCTCTCTGCCGGCTATTTATCTCATGCGCCACAGGGGAACTGTGAGACGGAGAGTGGGCCTCCAAATTATGCACATTTAAATGAACCGTTTCCTTAAGTCTGCTCAGCACTGGGCAGGGAGGGGAGCTCAGATGGAACGGACTGGGAACACACTCTGAGGAGGGAGGGAGGGGACTGTGCAGCAGCCGAGGGTAGGTGTGTAAAACTTGAGTGGACCCCAGGCCCTCAGAAAGACTTAATGGCTTTCCCATCCTCTCCTCCCTCTCCAACTCTTGCTGCATTAGAGTTACATTTCCTCTTTGAGGTCCTCTCCTCCATTTATATATTTATTTATTCTATCTTCTATCCTTCCTTTCCCAAATGCTCTTAGTTCACCACCCGGCCCACGACTCGCCTTCACAAGACATAAAGATAAGGGCTCACTTAAGCAGGTCTATCTGTCCTTACAGTGTTGCTTGGCCGTGGGAGTCAGGAAGTGTCCAGAATGCATCTGTTCTTGTTACACACCTGTGGCTTCACTTTGGTTGAGACAAAGACATACAAAGCCTGATGGCTGTTTCCTTTGTTTGTCAGGTTGTTGTAAAAATGTTCCTCTCGCCTGGGCCATCTGTCATTACTGTAAAATTCCTGCAGGCACTAGAATGAAAATGTTGATGAATAAGTAAACAAGCTGTCTCCCTAACTGTGGTAGACTTTCTGTTCGATCGCTGGACCACAGACAGGAGTCATGCAGAGTAGTAATACAGTAGTCATATCAGACATTCGACCTATACTATGTCCTCTCATTCACTGAACTCAGAGAAATCAGTTAATATACAGTACATCTTCCTCTTTTTCAATACCACTTGCTCAAGGCTATACTTCTGATTCACAACTCACCAGTTGAAAACAATCTCTCACATGTTGCTATGAATAGACTTTAATGCCAATTCCATATCAAGCTTTCACGCACAGTGAGCCAGTTCATCCTCTCCCTGTGTCTTCCCCGATGCCCTTCATCCCAGCACAGCAGCGGGGCCAGCACCATCCCAGCATCCATGTCCATCCAATGAGCTTGACTCAGCCAAGTGGTGATTTGCTGCTAGCTATTCAATTATTTTACAAGGCTGGACGAGGTCCTGAGGTTTGCTGGTGGAGGGTGAAAGGGAGGCTGAGCTAAAATGTTCTGTTATAGCTGAGGTCCCAATGGGGGAGAGGAGGGAGTGGAGGGGGAGTAAGAGAAAGGGAAGAAAATTAAGAGAAAGGGGATGTCTAGTCAGTTGAACAACTGAATGTATTCAACTGAAATGTGTCTTCTGTATTCAACCCAACCCCTCTGAATCAGAGATGGGGAGTGGAGGGGAAGCAGAAGGGGGAGTAGAGAGGAAGGAGAGGGGAGAGTGAAGGGGGAGGAGAGGGGGGAGTAGAGGGGTAGGAGAGGGGGGAGGAGAGGGAAGAGTGAAGGGGGAGGAGAGGGGGAGTAGAGGGGGAGGCAAGGGGGGAGTAGAGTGGGAGGAGAGGGGAGGAGAGGAGAGGGGGATGAAAGGGGGGAGTAGAGGGGTAGGCGAGAGGGGAGTAGAGAGGGAGGAGAGGAGACGGGAGGAGAGGAGAGGGGGGATGAGAGGGGAGAGTGAAGGGGGAGAATGGGTGGAATGGAGGAGGAGGAAAGGAGAGAGTGGAGGAGGAGGAGAGGGGTTGTGGACAGGGAGGTCTCATTAAAGCACAAGGCTCATTTCCACCGCAGTAGCCCAGAATCAGGACAGGTTTAGCCCATTAGAAAAACAAGAACTGATCGCCATATAATTTGCTTTAATTGCCTGCCAACCTGTTTTGCTTCTCCCCCAGCATTGTTTCCTGTTTTACTGTAGGTGTGTGTGTGTGTGTGTGTGTGTGTGTGTGTGTGTGTGTGTGTGTGTGTGTGTGTGTCTGCGTACGGGTGTCTGCGTACGGGTGTGTGCGTGCTTTGACAGTGTCTATTTCCACATGTAGAAAATTATACGCAGTAGAACTCCCTCGTGACCTGTGCTCTCTAAACAACTTTAAGTTCCCCTAATCCTAACATATGTCTGTGCCCCAGGTGTAGCCTCAATTAAATATACACTATATATACAAAAGTATATGGACATCCCTTCAAATTAGTGGATTCAGCTATTTCTGACAGGTGTATAAAATCGAGCACAATTGCCATCGACAAACATTGGCAGTAGAATGGCCTCACTGAAGAGCTAAGTGACTTTCAACGTGACACTGTCATAAGATGCCACCTTTCCTACAAGTCAGTTCATCACATTTCTTCCATACTAGAGCTGCCCCAATCAACTGTAAGTGATGTTATTGTGAAGTGGAAACACCTAGGAGCAACAACGGCTTAGCCAGGAAGTGGTAGGACACACAAGCTCACAGAACGGGACCGCTGAGTGCTTAAGTGCAAAGCGTGTAAAAATCGTCTGTCCTCGGTTGCAACACTCACTACCGAGTTCCAAACTGCCTCTGGAAGCAACGTCAAGAACTGTTCGTTGGGAGCTTCATGAAATGGGTTTGCATGGCCGAGCACACAAGCCTAAGATCACCATGCGCAATGCCAATTGGACTCTGGAGCAGTGGAAACGCTCATCACTCTTCACCATCTGGCAGTCCGACGGACAAATCTGGCTTTATCGGATGCCAGGAGAACGCTTCCTGCCCGAATGCATAGTGCCAACTGTAGAGTTTGGTGGAGGAAGAATAATGGTCAGGGGCTGTTTTTCATGGTTCCAGTGAAGGAAAATTTTAACGCTACAGCATGCAATGGCATTCTAGACGATTCGGTTATTCCAACTTTGTGCGGTCTATGTAGAGGTCCATATAGTAATGGTTTGTCGAGATTGGTGTGGAAGAACTTGACTGGCCTGTACAGAGCCCTGACCTCAACCCCATCAAACACCTTTGGGATGAATTGAAATTCTGACTGCGAGCCAGGCGTAATCGCCCACAATCAGTGCCCAACCTCACTAATGCTTTTGTGGCTGAATGGAAGCAAGTCCCCGCAGTAATGTTCCAACATCTCGTGGAAAGCCTTCCCAGAAAAGTGGAGGCTGTTATAGCAGCAAAGGGGGACCAACTCCATATTAATGATTATGGAATGAGATGTTCGACGATCAGGTGTCCACATACTTTTGGTCATGTGGAATGTTTTACCTGACGCTAGACAGAGCTATTCTTCAGTTAAAGGAAAAATACTGTCTATGAGGCACTATCTTATTACAGGCTGAAACCAAAAGCTCACAGGGACCAATTGAAATGATCCTTTCCCTTGCTTTTGCTTTATGTGCTAATTATGAGGTCAAAGAGACTGATGATTTAACGGAGGAAGATATGAAGTGACGTTATGAGTCTCTCTCCACATCTCTCTTAAGGGGTGACATGAATGGATAGCAGTGGTGAAGGAATCTGGATAGCAGTGGAGTCCTCTCTCTCTCTCTCTCTCTCTCTCCCTCTCTCCCTCTCTCCCTCTCTCCCTCTCTCCCTCTCTCCCTCTCCCCCTCTCCCTTCTCCACACTGCTGAACTAAAACGTATCTTTCTTTCTATCTTTTCTTTGTGTATCTCGTTGTACCTCACTAAAGTCTAAAGTAGTATACACCAAGAGTCAGGCTACCATGTGAAGGACTCTGGATCACTGTGGTTCTAGAACATAAAGGTTCATTCCATTCCAAGCACTCTCTCCATATCTCTATTGCTCTTTCCTCTCCTCCCCAGGCATGTCTTCCTTCCTCGTCTTCTCCAGCTCCAGGGAATGACACGGGTGTCAAACACCCCATGTTGTTCTGAAGATGACATGTAGTCGAGCATCAAGCTGCGTGCTTGACTCTGAGGATGACATAGAATACCGTACAACATCAAGCATTTCTTAAATCTGCCTCGCCATAACCCCCCCCCCCCCCCCCCCCTCCCCTCTACTGCTCAATTAACTCCTAGAACATTAGCTGGGAGTCACATTTCCTCGGCGCAAATTCAAAATCAGCCATCACACTACAGCCACTTCCTATTTATCACCTTCTCTTAACCTTGTCATCCCTTCATGTATCTGTGCGTGTGCATGAGACTCTCCCTCCCTCTTTCACCCTCCCTCCATCCCAGAGGAATCCCACCGTACTTCAGAACACAGTACAGGCCTCATCTTTCGAAAAGCCAACAGTCTGGCCATGCATGGTACTCCAGATATCATTACTGTTGTCATGTGAAGGGGATCAATGAGAGAGGCGCTACGTAGTGGTTGAGTTACGCTGCAGGAGTTACATAGGTCTACTACTCCATTCCCCCTCCAAATGATGGTGATATCTCCACATGACCACAGTCATCCAGCTAGGGCTGGGCGATAAATCAATATCAATAATTATCGAGGCAATTTACTTCCCTCAATAGCGATATGAAAACGCTTAGATTCATTTCCCATAACGTCGATATAGAATAATTAGGTACAGCAGTCCATTTGACCTCTGACGCAGCAGGAACGTGACGAGAAGTGACAATATGCACGTGGAGAGGTACACGCCCACTAAAAACCACTTAGCACCTCGAGTGATGGAATCGCCACTATCAACCACGGAAAATGAGTGATGTAGGCGAAAACAGTGGCAGTGATAGCCATGAAGAAGGAGAAGCTTCCAACGAAGAAATTATTGATAAAAAGGGTTCAACTGTTTTAGTCATTTGGAAGTGGTTTGGCTTTCTGAAGTCCGACAAAGAGCAGAGCAATGTCTGGTGCAAATTGTGCCGTAGACAGGTGGCTACGAACTCTGGTAATACGACAAACCTTTTTCAACATCCGAAGCAAAATCACTCTTTGGAACACGCAGGAAGTTTGAGTTTGCGCCACGGTATTGATAAATGCCCTTCAAGCACCAGCCAATCTAGGGATGTTTACCCGAAGCAGTCAACACTGTCAGCGTTTATGCCCTACAAGCAAACAATCGAAAAGACGAAGACATCACAATGCTCTTATGCATTGCATTGCTAAGGACATGCTACCAATTAGCAGTCGAAAAGGAAGGTTTCAAGAGGCTTATCAATTTAATTGACCCCAGGTACGTGTTCCCTGGCCGCAAACATGGAACAATTTTCCTTAAAGTATAATTTTATAGGTAGCTCACATCATTGTATTATATTAATGTAACCTTTATTTAACTAGGCAAGTCAGGTAAGAACAACTTCTTATTTACAATGACGGCCTATTGGTGAACAGTGGGTTAACTGCCTTGTTCAGGGGTAGAACGACAGATTTTTACTCAGCTCGGGGATTCGATTGAGCAACCTTTCGGTTACTGGCCCAACACTCTAACCACTAGGTTACCTGCCTACGGGATTGTTCAGGCCTTAGGCATTCTTGAGTCTGAAGCAGATATGCACCCTTTAAACATTATTTGATTAATATCGTGATAATGATCGTTATTGAATGAATAAATGTATAGATAGCGTGATCATTTATTTGCCATACCACCCAGCCCTACAGCCAGCCGTGCAGAGCAAAGAGCGAAGGCTCAATCTTCTACATATTAAAAAATCCCACATGATGAAACCATTTAGTGCTCCCAAGCCCACTCCCTCTTTCCGAATGACCTAATTCGTCAAACTAGATGTCTGCTGGTTTGTAATAATCTAATTTGGAGGGGAATCAGAGGGGATTCCAGTGAGAAGGGGTGAAAAAGCTTTGCAGGACCAGGGAGGAGACAGGGAGGCACAGAGTCCCCAGGCCCTGAGTGTGTATCTGGGGAGCTTCCCTCTGCTTCTCCGGAGAAGAGCCAGGCACCTCCAGGTCCTCATTAGTACTAGAGTTCAGTGACCCTGGCAACAGTCCACATGCTGCATTCTATGGGCAGCTATACTACAGAGTGGAACTTTCAGAATCAGAAAGACTGCTCAAGACCCAAGTCAAAGTACTGCACATACAATTATAAGACTATGTAATTTTAGATATGAATTCATTTACATGTATCATAATTAGTAGTGTTCATAAATAACTGCTGTATATAGAGTGCTCTGCTAAACCAGTACACTCTATCTGCCAACCAGTCCAGTTTGAATTCAGTTTGACTGTAGCCTACAGCAGTGTCAACCATCAACCATCACAACCATGAGAGATTCACATGACAGTGTACATGTGTGTTCTTAACACCAAACGGCATGAGGGTGCTTCCAACCACCCCACCCCACGCAAAACATGCACATCCACCAACACATCCACCCACCCACCTCCTCACAGGATATGAGGGATATGTTCAGGAGCACAGACCTTGATTCTCAATGACTTTCATGTTCTTCCTCAAGTCCCTGATCAGATGTGCCATCACAGAACAACATTAAACCTCGGCCCGTGCTCTGGGGTCTGGGATAACAGTCGACTGGGGTTGGGGAGGGGTAAAGCCCCGTTCTGAGCGGAATGCAGTGGGTCAAGAATAGTTCAGGGAATGATATTGATGGGAGGGCGGGGGGGGGGGGGGGGGGGGTTGTATGAGCTATTGTTGTAAAACACCAAACTCTCCATGCACTTTGTGTGAACAACGACGATCCATCAAGGACATCATGGCCCTTCTATGACAGGCAGGGGGGCAGGCTAAATAAAACCCTATGACCATCATCCTATTAGTCTAACCCAAGACCATGACGCACAACTCATAGAAAACACACAGAAAAATTAAAGATGTCAGGTCAGTAGTGATTCACAAATCTGATTTGATAGACCATTGTGAGAATGCTCTCTTCTTCTCCTCTACATGACCAGTGGGTCACCCTGTGCTTAACCAAACACACACACATGCACGTGCACGCGCACACGCACGCGCACGCACACGCGCACGCACACGCACACACACACACACACAGAGATGATTGTTTGTCTAGTGTTGCTGCAGATGTCCCAGCCTTTGCGGGTGGATAATTACTGGCCCCCTTGCCTCCCCCCCAGCCCACTGCATTCTGCTTGGCAGCATGCCCAAGACTGACAAGGTGACACTGCCTCTTTTCCCCACACAACACCACACCAATCACAGACTCAAAAACAGCTTCAGTTCACAATGATGTACAGGCCATTAAAGTGTTTGATAAGCAGTAATCTATGGACCAATCACTACATTAGTCATCAGCTGATCACTGGAAGCTCATCAATGTTGTTTTCTGGTTATACCCCCACCGCCTTGTCACTTGGTTTCCCACGGCTTCTAGGTCAGTTGGCTTTCCCCACATAGCTGTTAGTTTTACAATGGTGCCACCACACCAATTGTTCTGACGAAAGAGGGCTAGGTCGTTTTGCATTGATATGAATGTTTTACAAGAGAAGTAAATATGAGTTATGTATAATAAGAGCTTAGACTACAAAGAGGGCCATGACAGATGAGGAGTGTGTGGGTTAGTCCCTACGGGCTTGAAGCATCGCACAAAAACACAGTCCAGCCCTCCAGCCTACCTACGAACACTGTCTACACAAGGACCATCTGAAAGTATTAAACTTCCATAAGGTCTGGGCATACTAGTCGACTCTAAGACAATACGCGGTGTGCCCCACTGAGGCACGCCTCCAGGCAAGATATTAAATCACTAGCGCATTACAAACGAATGAGAAAAGAGAACAGATCATCCTTATCTCTCTTTGACTAAGTGTGACACGACAGCTACATCCAAAGCGAGGGTCATTTGAAATGTGGATTTCCATTCCCACAAATCGTACAGTCCCCCTCTCTGAAGCCAGATTGTTTTTTTTGGTTTGTTACAGAACTAAACAAGTGCACAGAAAACACTGACAGCTGTAGCATTCACCATTCACCTTGTCCAAAGGCAGATGCTGAATAATCAACATTCAAACTAAAGTTGGCAGTTGAAGGCCATTTTCAGAACAACACTACAAGTCCCATGAGAACAGTTTGGGGCTGCCTGTTCCTCAGTCCTCCTCACACAGCCTGACCACAATACCGGGGTCTGTTCCCATCCTCTCCGTGAAGGCTTTATTCTCAGTTCAACACGTACACATTACACACAGACAGAGACAGAGACGAGAGTTAGAAGAGAGAGCATGTTGAGGGAAGTAGTTTGAGTTAGTGAGAGGCAATACAACACAGTTTAGCCTACTACTTCCTGCTTACTGGAGATAAGAAATTAGGAAATGAGGGCAAATGAATAAGTAAAGGAATAATGCCATAGTTCTACATAGAGACTGTTAAACAGTGGGCTTTGTAGTTTTCACAAACCCATAGCAACTGGGGCAAATCTTTCTCTCTAAATCAAGTGATGCCTGTTTATGTATTCAACCTTTCAAATATACACAAAGTGTACAAAACATTAGGAATTACCGTCCTAATATTGAGTTGCACCCCCTTTTCCCCTCAGAACAGCCTCAGTTCGTCGGGGCATGGTCTACAAGGTGTCGAACGCATTCTGCAGGGATGCTGGCCCATGCTGTCTCCACAGTTGTGTCAAGTTGGCTGGATGTCCATTCACCCTCTGAATGACATACACACACAATCCATGTCTTAATTGTCTCAAGGTTTAAAAATCATACTTTAGCTTGTCTCCTCCCATTCCTCTACAGTGATTGAAGTGGATTTAACAGGTGACATCAATAATGGATCGTAGCTTTCACCTGGATTCACCTGGTCAGTCTATGTCATGGAAAGAGTTCTTAATGTTTTGTACACTCAGTGTAGATGAGTTTTACCAGTGGTGTAAAGTACTTGAGTAAAAATACTTTAAAGTACTATTTAAGTAGTGGGGGGGGGGGTATCTGTACTTTAATTTACTATTGATATTTTTGCTAAACACAAATGCTTCTTTTGTAAATTATGTCTGAGTGTCCCCCTGGCTCTCCGTAAATTTAAAAAACAAGACAATTGTGCCGTATAGTTTGCTTAACATAAGGAATTTTAACTTTAACTTCTATTTTTGATACTTGATACAGCAACAAAGCCACGCCACTCCTCAGTCAGACCAAGGGATGGACCCAACCGAGAAGGAAAGCAGAACGTATTTCTAAATGGTAAATGGACCTTGCAGGGATGCTGTGAGTGGGAGGGATTTGGGTGGAGCTGACAAAGAAATGAAACGTCACCTTGTTGAACGAGGGAGGCATTGTTTTCCTAAAGGCTGTCTTTGATTAAAAAGCACAGAAAGGAGGGAGTCCATCTGCATTTGACAACCCCAAGGTAAGCACAATGATAATGGAGGATTTAATTGAAAACCTGCACACAGTTTATGGGATATAATGAGAAGCCTGCCTATTTAAAATACAATTCATATTAAAAGTGTACAAACATAAAAGGTAAATTAAAAATGGCAAACCAGACAAACACTTCAATTCATTTTCGGAAACAAAATGAGAAGAATGTAAAAAAAAAAAAATTTTTTAAAGTAGACAATACATATAGCTCTTTTATAATTTTTGGGACTATCATATTTGGATAATTCACTTCCATATAAGGAAATGACTAAGTTCGGGATGGCAGGTAGCCTAGTAGTTAGAGCGTTGGGCCAGTAACTGAAAGGTTGGTGGATTGAATCCCAGAGCTGACAAGGTAAAAATATGTCGTTCTCCTCCTGAAAAAGGCAGTTAACCCACTGTTCTTAGGCAATCATTGTGAATAAGAACTGGTTCTTAACTGACTTGCTTGTTTAAATAAAAGTTTTTAAAAAAGCTACGCAGCTCTTGAATAGGTGCAAACAAGGAATCCTGGAGCTGGATGACCTTAAATACTGCCATGCCATGCATATGTTCTCCCTCAAACACACACACAGTCAAGCGGCAGGTGTTGTAACAGCTTGCCAACAGGAAACAGTCACAATTCCACACACACATGAGCAGGTAATGACTCTGTCTTCATCATTAACCATTTACAGACTACAACCTCAACATGTCATCCTCGCTCTCTCCCTCAATATCATCTCTATCAGACTTCAACCTCGACACGTCATCCTCTTATCCTCCCTCAATATCACCTCTATCAGGCTACAACCTCAACACGTCATCCTCTTACCCTCCCTCAATATCACCTCTATCAGTTTGTATCACTCAACCCTCATAATATTACGTTTCTCTCTCGTCTCACTTGGTCCATGCCTAATGATGACACATTGTGTTATCGGGGGACTTGTCATCTGCCAGTTCACCTAAATTGCCCCATAGAAAAGGTGCTGATTGGGATGTCACACAGGGTGCCATGCAGTGCCATTGTCACACTGTGATCACAGTGAACAGTGGGTTTTCAGGCCCAGTGGAGCCTAGTGTCCCAGGAGGGAGTTTCAACACGAGAGAGAACACTCATTTACACCTCATAAATTATTTCACATAACATAACGTAATTAGCTATTTTGTCTGTTTGTCTGTCTATCAGGGATCAACAACATATTGTGTAACCTTTCTTTCTTTAAAATTGCCAATTAATACAAGAAAAGAAGTTCACCAACACATCAGGTTATCACCCCCTTCCTCAGAGTAGACATGTACCACCCTGGCTCCTCAGCCAAGGAGAGAGCAAACAGAAACGGTGGGAGAGGGTCAGGACAGAGCGTGGTCTTTCATTTTAATCAAGCTGCCTGTTGGTTCAGCTGGCCATGAGCCATCTGCAAACACAACCAAATGGACACTCTTGGCTCTGGCTGGGATGGAGAGATGGGGGGATGATAGGAGGAGGGGTGAAAATGAGAAGTAAAAGAGCCCATAAGTGAAAGAAATTACAGTTGCTAGGTCCTGCCAATCTGAAGTGAATTGACCTTAGTGATGCCTGATATGGTATAGGAAGGAGCCTGTCACAGTGCACGGGTAGGTAGGCTCCTTCAGCTTGTCCCTGTCCAGGGGAATCTTATACAGCCTAAGAGAGAGGGGTCGACAAATGAAGGCACCTGCCAACATGACAGAAGAAAGACAGAGAGAGAGAGTTGTATTTCATTACACTAAAGGAAAAGATTCACAACGGTCCTTTTTCCTCCACTTGCCAAAACTCTTTTTCTGCCTGCATGAGTCATAGCTGTCAACTTATGATGATAGATCTTTTATACATTTTCAGCCTATGACAAACTTGACACCATAAAACTACTACTTCCTCATTGGTCCCCTTCTCTTTAATGTCTTTCTTTGCACCCATGTGACGGGAAACAGTATCTGAGGGAGTGTGAGATGGAGAGCCCGTCTCCTGGGGGACCTCCATGTCAGTCTCCCCACACTGCCATCTGTGTTCAGCTCGCTCCTCTACAGCCGTTCAGCTACATGTTAAACAATTAGCCATTGGATGTATCTTTTCCCACAGTGTTTAATTGGGAAAGACAGTGTGGAGACCCCCCCCCCCCCCCTGTCGGTCCGTCCGTCCGTCCGTCCGTCAGAGAGCAGCCTGATAGATGAACCAGATTACTGTCTCACTTGAAGGCTCCTCTCTCTATCACTCCGTCTCTATTTCCATCCATTTCTACCAACTTTCACTTTATTCCTCCCCCATCCTCACTACTCCTCCCTGAGTAGTGGGGATGGTCGCGTGCTAAAGACATGTAAAGGGAGCTTGTCCTACTGATGGGAATAGTGAATGTGAGAGTTCCATTATGGCTAACAGTCTGCTCACATTACCCAAACCATAACAACCCCCCCCCCCAAACTGTGCTTCCATCATCTGAGACCATGAACATCGTGGAGAGATGCATTTCATGCTATAAACCCAGATTATTTGGTTTCTCTGTGCCGTGGTGTCCTATGCTCTACGCCTAGATCAGCCTGCAGGATCTCCATCCAAGACTGTCAGAAATAATGCCACAGCTCATTGATACTCTCTTATGAAACTTCCCTCTAACTTCCTAGGGATCAGTATACACTCAGATGAATTCAACAAAACGAGTCAACGTAATACCCAAAATAACAGCAAGATTGGGGATAATAGCTTTGGATAAAAAAGGTCACACCAATTAAGGGTTTGAATCTTAAATAACTTTTTGTTCCTCATAATTACCTCAGTTTGTCAAGGATTTTCTTCTTTATCTAAACCAATTATCGTTGAAACAGACGAATGCAGCGGTGCTCATTATGATTTCCACCCTCACACGCTTTAATCTATTCCTACCAAACTCTGACGACAACAAACAAACACATTGGACGTTTCCACAGCAGCCTGCGGCTCATTTGTGTTGTCCGCGATCCAATCACAAGTCCTATCAGTCCCTGTCTCCACTAGCCCTCAGTTTAGGACAAAGCTGCACAATGACAACATAAGCCCTCATCAGGTTCTGGTAGGAGCACTGGAACACTCATGGCTGAGGGAGAATTTCCTCTTTAATTAGGCTGCAATGTGGGATAGATTTTTGATGATTTTATCTACATACCACCTGCACTAGCCTTTAATTTATTCTCATATTCTCTCATTTGAATTATGCAGTTACAATTGTTTGGTTTGTCAAGGTGAGATGAGGAGCATAAGGGTTGTTGTCTGAGGTAGCTGTCTACCACCCAAATGTCACCAATCTTCACTTTTCACAAGGCTGGGTAACAGAACTGGAGTGTAGAATGTCACGATGTGCTTAAGACTGAAATAAGCAGAGAGCAGATGGGGAAGCTAGCTAAAGATGTCTTGAGGTGTTTGAGCTCCATTGCCTAGCACCAGAACAGCACAGGAACCACATGCCCTTTGGAACTAACTATTTATGAACATCTCACGAGACTGCATCTGGGCAATCAAAGAGAACAAGTGCCATGTTGCTAGGTTGTGCAGGCAGGACATTTAACACAGCTATACCTGAGTATACCTGCATCGCAATGGAGTAAACTAATTCAGGAAGGACTTCTGTGTGTTTCTTGTGTTTGTAGTGCGCCATGAATAAATGTTGAAGTGTCCATGTGTTCCTGCCTTCAGGCAGTGACCCAGAGAGAGGTCCACCTCTCAGAACAGGCCTCCAGTAATGTAATGGTCAGTGTCCTTCGCAGGGGGACTGTTTTTGGAGGAAAGTTGAGAACACAGAGCTATCCACATAAACAAGAAATCCCTTTTAAAGCACACAAACATTGGTCCCACACTACTCCTGTGATGCTTTAGTGGCATCCTCAAATTGCAGTTTTGGGGAGGGTAAAAGACTAAGTAAGGCTGACTGATCATTTACAAAGGATGCTTTTGAGACCATACTTGTCTCTGGACTGACATATTGGAGAGTGAACAGAAAATATTATTCACAAAATGTGTGATGCTTTTACTCAACAGCTCAGCAACAGGGAGTTGGTGACATGTCTATCATTCCTATGCTCCCTGTCTGAAAAGCCGAGGTATGAGAATATAAAACTACTAAAAGAGGGAGCAGGGTGTAGGATCTGCCTCGGGTTGTGAGCGACACCTCAATAATCATTTATAAGATCACCAATTAAGTAAAAAATCCTGTCAATTCCTGTTGCACAGAAGCTCTCATATGTCTTCCCCTTTTTCTGTCGCACAGATCGACGCTGTCAATTCCAGCAACAGCTTCAGTGAGCTGGCTTGGTTATCGCCAATAACTTTTGGGGCTTGAGATTTCAGTGGCACCCGCTCCTCTTCTTCCTCTTTGTTTGGCAGCAAGCCGAGCTAATAGAGAAACAGGCAAGGGTATGACAGGAAAGAGAAGAGAAACGCGGAAGGAGTTTAGTGGTGGCTAGCAAATGTCTGGTCAAATAAGCATCATGGTATATGTAGTAGCCTGCTGTACGTCATCCTTTAACGTGTGTGGAGCGGCTGGCGTTCAAAAAGGGAAACGGGAATAGAAAAGTCAAACGGGATAAGATGGGGATCACATGATAGCAATGGCATGTGTCCACATTACAAGCAACGTTTTCCCTGTATCAGTGCCTCAGTCAAGTGGAGCTATACAGCAGGAGTTGTTGAGTTGCTGCTCTGCTATATTCAAGTTATTCTAGAGCTCAATCTCCAAGGCAACAAAAGGACTTATTACACCAGAGGCAAGCAATTCTACCCCGAGTGCCAGAGAAATGGCATTTGATTTAAAATGTGCATAACGTTTACAGCCCATGCCTTAATACAATTGATCCAATGAAGGGATTGCGTTGGCTGGTTGTGCTTACTAAATTGCAGGTGCTATGACCACAAATTCCTATCAGGTTAGTTTTCAGTTACAGAGTTAGATTACATTACAGAGGCAAATTAAATTGAGTAGATGTTTGACAATATAATTCCTGCAGCTTGAGCCGTGACACATCCCAGGAGCAACACATAATCACAGTGAAACAAACAGTGCTGACAGCAGACTGACAATGCTGTGTATATATAGCATGTGTAGGTGGTCAAGACTGCTTGAAAATGAATAGCAAACACAGATATGACCTCGACGAAGCAGACAAACAGCATGAAGCTAGCTGGTAAAGAAGCACCCTGAAATATGGCAATAGCTCGCAGCAGGTTCCATCTGTCTCTGTTAGTTTTGTGATGTGGCTCTCTCTTGACTGAGAAGAACCCTCTCCTGAAACGATAACGGAAAATGAAAACAACCCCAATAAACACAGACAGATAGCTTTATTAGCGGTATCGCCTCGTGGGCAACGTCCTCAACCCACCACGTAATTGGATGGGAGTGACATTTGCAGAGAAGGGTGTCGCAGCGTTTGTGTCAGTGTAGAGACGCGCACGGCTCGCAGCCTTCTAGACGGATCACGCTCTGCTGGCTCAGGAGGCGCCTTTCTCCCCTTAAAACCAACCCCCCCCCCCCCCCCCACACACACACACACACACACACACACACTCCCAGCCTCGCTAGAGGCAGGCGCACTCACTGACTCACACACTCACACGTTTCAATTAATGGGTGACTTGCAACTAGGCATCAGAAGAGCCAGATCGTAATCGATGAGCAGGATCAATCGCAGGGATTTTTTACATTTCCATCCGCCGGCATTTGAATCCACCCCTGAGCACCTATCAACTTCACACAAATGTCACGAGCCCCGTTAATTGACTTGAATAGATATTAAAGTGTCTGTGGCTTTGCTGCTTTATCATTCCGCTAATTAGAAGCATTGTACCAAAGACCGGAGACTCTGAGGGAGGAGGGTGGAAAAACTATTTGCCTAATGGCAGCTCTTTGTGTTCAAGTTACTCTAATCGAATGGATCTGCTCCCGTCATGGAACCGTGCAGTATTTAGGGAGATGGCCCAAAAGCTTTGATATCTGACGAGGGGGAAGACAACAACGTTGGGAAATGTTCACTTTGTCAGTCGTCACAAGCCACTTTAAACAACAGCAGCAACTTTAACTAAAGCTGGCATTTCACAGGATCAGAACAAAAGGTGTGGAAGAATTTCAGACAAGAATTAAGTACATTATTTTGAGTTGTTATATTGTTACTATTGTAATACAGTTGTTATGCAGTTAAATAGTTTGGGATTGTAACCAGGAACCTGCATGTAGGCCATGGTCTCGCAAGGTTGTAGAGAGGAAAGCAAAGCTAACTGTCTGACTGGATACAGAGAGTGTGGCAAATCTGAAGTGCTGTGAAAGTAGGGGGGGGGGGGGGGGGGTTAAATACTCTCCTGGGTTGACCTGTGTGCACGTACCATACACTCACTTAATGGTTTCCCTTTAGGGGAGTTTAATTTCAATAAAATACATGGAAGAGAGTTTTCAGGTATTTTGTCCTTGAGACTAAATAACACTAATTTGGCATCTTAACAGTAAGGTTATTTTGTTTTGATGATTGCAAATTGTGTTAATTGTGTAAGTCAAGATCGTTACAAGATCGTTATGTGTAAGGTGTCCTCAAATTGGTCAATGCAGCGCCAAATTTACATCCACAGCTCTTGTTCAAAGTATCTTTTAAAAACATGAATTTATTATTTTTCATTCAAGCAGATTCAATCAAGTATGATTAAAATGATTTATTCATGAGTATTCAGACAATTAATTGGATTTTGTTTTGAAAGTGCAATGGCAGATTTGTATGGTTCTGACTAGAGTTAAATACAAAATAGCTGCAATTCTACAGTGCACTTTCTCTCACATGACCTACTCTCTATCAGAGGTGTCAACCGTGTTAAAGCCAACACACCTCCCAAGCTGCTCTCTATCAGAGGTGTCAACTGTGTTAAAGCCAACACACCTCTCAAGCTGCTCTCTATCAGAGGTGTCAGCCGTGTTAAAGCCAACACACCTCCCAAGCTGCTCTCTATCAGAGGTGTCAACTGTGTTAAAGCCAACACACCTCCCAAGCTGCTCTCTATCAGAGTTGTCAACAGTGTTAAAGCCAACACACTTCCCAAGCTGCTCCCTATCAGAGGTGTCAACCGTGTTAAAGCCAACACACCTCCCAAGCTGCTCTCTATCAGAGGTGTCAACCGTGTTAAAGCCAACACACCTCCCAAGCTGCTCTCTATCAGAGGTGTCAACCGTGTTAAAGCCAACACACCTCCCAAGCTGCTCTATATCAGAGGTGTCAACCGTGTTAAAGCCAACACACCTCCCAAGCTGCTCTCTATCAGAGGTGTCAACCGTGTTAAAGCCAACACACCTCCCAAGCTGCTCTCTATCAGAGGTGTCAACCGTGTTAAAGCCAACACACCTCCCAAGCTGCTCTCTATAAGAGGTGTCAACCGTGTTAAAGCCAACACACCTCCCAAGCTGCTCTCTATCAGAGGTGTCAACCGTGTTAAAGCCAACACACCTCCCAAGCTGCTCTCTATCAGAGGTGTCAACCGTGTTAAAGCCAACACACCTCCCAAGCTGCACTCTATCAGAGGTGTCAACCGTGTTAAAGCCAACACACCTCCCAAGCTGCTCTATATCAGAGGTGTCAACCGTGTTAAAGCCAACACACCTCCCAAGCTGCACTCTATCAGAGGTGTCAACTGTGTTAAAGGCAACAGACCTCCCAAGCTGCTCTCTATCGCTTCAACCAGAAAACTCAAAGATTTACATGTTTGATGGATACTGACAGAAAACCACACCCATGCCTATGTGTTACAATCTCAACAACAGAAATATATGGATGGCTTACTTTCTGTTTACTTTGCATTATGTCTGTAAATAGCACACCCAACTACCTCATCCCCATATTGTTATTTATCTTCTTGCTCTTTTGCACCCCAGTATCTCTACTTGCACATCATCATCTGCACATCTATCACTCTCGTGTTAATGCTAAATTGTAATTATTTCGCCTCTATGGCCTATTTATTGCCTTACCTCCCTACTCTTCTACATTTGTACACACTGTAAATATATATTTTTTATTGTGTTATTGACTGTTTGTTGATGTGTAACTCTGTGTTGTTGTTTTTGTCGCTCTGCTTGCTTTATCTTGGCCAGGTCGCAGTTGTAAATGATAACTTGTTCTCAACTGGCCTACCTGGTTAAATAAAGGTGAAATAGAATAAATAAATAAAAATGTAATTTTTTGCCTTGAATTAAATTGAATACAAATATGAATAGGGGTAGCAGACACACAAACACACCAATAACACATACTGTAGGCCTAAACACATTGATTGTCCCTGGCTCTTTTCATGGGTTTCACAGTGATTGCGGGTAAAGCACAAGCTGTTCTGCAGCTAGCATTCCTCAATGCCTGTTCTTCCATGGTATGGCTGCCCTGATCCAATAAAGCCCAGCTCATCTCATAGCCTCCATGTGAATGTCTCCTCTGCCGTGCCATGTCGTGCACCAGGCTGTACATAATACCTCCTGTACAAGCATGACTGCCCCCCCACCTCCACACACCACTCAGCCTCCCTTAATCCTGTATCACCCCAGCTCAACTTCCCTGCAAACTGTAGTTAGCCTTGACAGGGATGATACGCTTACACTTGTGCGCACACGCACACACGCACACAAAGAGGAGGCAGGGAGTTCAAGTGGCACCTAAACCAATAACCATGCACCCTCTCACTCTATCACAGGCTATCCCATAATGCCTTTGTTCTGAGGAGGAAGTCACAGACTCATTCACTGACACCTCATCAGCCCACCACCTGACACTTACCACAAACACCTGGCTGGCTGTCACGCCCTGACCTTGGAGAGCTTTTTATGTCTCCATTTTGGTTTGGTCAGGGTGTGATTTGCGTGGGAATTGTATGTTCTTTTTTCTGTGTTTTTGTATTTCTTTGTTTTGGCTGAGTATGGTTCTCAATCAGGGACAGCTGTCTATCGTTGTCTCTGATTGGTAACCATACTTAGGTAGTTTCTCCCCAGATGTGTTTGTGGGTAGTTATTTTCTGTTTAGTGTTTTCTGCACCTGACAGGACTGTTTCGGTTTCGTTTGTTCTCTTTGTTATTTTGTTATAGTGTTCAGTTGAAATATAAAGCATGAACACTTACCACGCTGAGCTTTGGTCCGATTCCTCTTCTTCAGAAGACGACTCCCGTTACACTGGCTGCCTTCCACACAGGGTAGAACAACTGTTCTATATAACCCACCCACTCACCCACAAACACAAACACACACTTCACCCCACCCCTAACCCCTCCACAGGTCCAGGGATGCATAGATGATCCAATTAAGGTGGCCCACAGAGAGACAACCTCTCCCCTCTCCTCTCCCTGCAGCCTATATTCAGCCAGTGCCCTGTCAATGTGGCCCTCTGCTCATTGCACCTAATGAGCCATAACCCTGTGCAGTGACAGCTCCATACAGGGTGGACCAGCGGGCCCACCACCAGCCTCCAGCTCCATACCTCTGATTAGGCCCGGGTGACAGAGGGGTGGCAGAGGGATGGCAGGGTTTGCAGAGGTACCCAGGACATAAAGAGGCTCTGGACAGGTGGTGGGGAGGGAAATGCATTGGAGGGTAATCTTCACTGTGTGAGCTCACAGAACACACAGAGACTGGAATAACTAGGGCCTTCTTCTGAACAGAAATATAAACGCAACATTTAAAGGGGTCCCATGTTTCATGAGCTGAAATAAAATATCCTAACATTTTTTCCAATTGCACAAAAAGCTTACGTCTTTCACATTTTGTGCACAGATGTGTTTCCATCCCTGTTAGTGAATATTTATCCTTTGCCAATATAATTCATCCACCTGACAGGTGTGGCATATCAAGAAGCTGATTAAACAGCATGATCAAAAGGCCACTCTCAAGGCCACTCTCAAATGTGCAGTTTGTCACACAACACAATGCCACAGATGTCTCAAGTTTTGAGGGAGCTGACTGCAGGAATGTCCACCAGTGCTGTTGCCAGAGAATTGAATGTTAATTTCGCTGAGAAAAAAGAAGAAACCCACACACCGCTCGATAGTATCACTGTTCTTTAATAAGCTTTGACGAAGGCCGTGTAGCCGATATGTAAAACTTGTTAAACAGCAGTGTGCGGGTTTCTTATTTTTTCTCATTTTATTCAACTGTTACCATGCAGCTGCAAAAAAGATAGCTCAGATGTATGAGTGCCTTTTGAATTTTGAATGTTCATTTCTCTACCATAAGCCGCCTCAAAAAGTTGTTTTAGAGAATTTGTCAGTACGCCCAACTGGCCACACAACCGCAGACCACGTGTATTCACGCCAGCTCAGGATTTCCACATCTGAATTCTTCACCTCTGGGATCGTCTGAGGCCAGCCACCCGGGCAGCTTATGAAACTGAGGAGTATTTCTCTCTGTAAAAAAGCCCTTTTGTGGGGGAAAACTAATTCTGATTGGCTGTCCCTGCCCATTCATGTGAAATTCATAGACTTGGGTCTAATGAATTTATTTAAATTGACTGATTTCCTTATATGAACTGCAACTTTGCATGATGTGTTAAAATTTTTGTTCAGTATTTTGTTTAAGTACTCTGTGTGGTATCATTGTCTATGATGTAGTGTACACACAAACAAGCACGATACAGTACACATCTTTCTTTTTAATATACAGCAGTCAGCACAGCAGACACAGTCCCTCTTACTTCCCCCTCTGTAGAGGCATTAGTGAAAAGCTGATGCTGTAGAGAGTAAGGGAGAATACAAATGCCTTGTGTGGTCATTGTAACCAAATAGGCCAAGTGGAAGATAAGGGTATGAGGTATGAATTATGAACAGAGTTCTGCTCCTCCAGCGAGCGGTTGGAGAGAGGAGGAGAAGAGGAGAAATCGTTTATCCTTGGTAAACACAGAGAATCACTATTCTCCCAGATGGAAGGAGGGATGGAACTCTCTGGTCAGTCAGAAGCACCAGGGGAGATAAACCGAAGTGACATCACTGCTGCATTTGGGAAGGCTCAACGTTCTTCCTCTCTCTGACTCGCTTCTGCTCTCTCTGTGCGTCTCTCTCTTGCTTGCTCCCTCCCTCTCTCTCTTTCTATTTTCTCTCAAGGGCACCTTGTGGGTGAATAGAGACATCTCTCTCACTCACCCTCTCTCGCCACATGCCTCTCTTCCTCTGTCTACCGATTATCAATGCAACACTTCTAATAAGATCCATCAGCCAAAACCTCCTCCTCTCCCTCCCTCCCTCTCTCACCCCATCCATTTACACAGAGAGCCAGAAACAGAGAGACAGAGTAATTGGGGATTAAAAGAAGATGGATGTGCCTGTACGACCTGCTCAAGTGCACCCGGGGAGGAGGAGGGAGAAGGGAGGGGGGAGGGGGGAGGCAGAGGGGTGTGGCAGGTACTATATAACCCCTGCCACCCCCAAGGGTCTCAAATCACTCGAACCCTAAGTCAAAACAAACGTTGTCATTTCTACAGTATGTATGCACTGTCAACAAACATACAATGCATGTTTTAACTCCAGCAGACTGGCCCACACCAAACAGACCCAAGGAGAGAACTCTCTCTGTAGCCCTTTCCTGCAGTCAAATTACCAAGTGGCCTCATGGGTGGAATGTTATTCATCTTTTTAACAATTTCGCAATTAACAAACATTTTAAAAAAATACATGTAAACCCAGAAAAGCCGGTGTTCTTATGTCGAATGGTTTTGTATTATTTACATCTTCTGTGATGCATATAAAGTGTAATATTGAGATGCAAACTCAAAACGGAATACATTTCAACTCTATATCTGACATGGTACAGGTGTCTTCTTTTTCTTTTGAAGCCCCTAACCAAGTGTGTGAGGTGTCTACTTTTGTTTCAAAGTAGATTTGTTTACGACTACCAAGAAACACTGTGTGTGCAGTCGACCTGCAGTTCCTTGACAGACTTCACATGGAGATGATGGGCCGCTGATCACATTTTTCCTTATCCTATTCTTCTCCAACCTGGAATCCCCCCCAGAGGTAGGGGTCACTCAAACGGTCACCCAAATGGCCTACAGGAGAGTGAGACAGGATATGAGACGGGTAAACACACACCCTCACACGTCACGTCACAGAGTGACTGGAGGGGTTAACAAGGACAAAATAACATCACCTTACATACCGTGTACTCTTGTTAAACCACACTTGTCTTCAACATCCCTCAAAGACAGCTTTCTTAACATGATGAGAAAGAGAAGCGGGAGAGACGAGGGGGGGACAATAATGAGGTATGATGATAAAAACACAATCCGTTCTTTACAGATGGAGGAGGGAGAGGGAGAGGTGTCCAGTTGTTTTTTCAGCTGAGAGCTGATCCCATAGATGACGTGCCATGATAGCCTTTGTGGGGGGCTATCTTTTACGCACAACAGCGAGCAGCGAGCAACATTGAACAAATCTCCGCCTGCTGCCACCGCCGGTCCCAAAAAAACACCTTCATGGCGACTAATCTGTCTCATTGTCAGTGTTAACATGTCAGGCAGCGAGCCGCTGAGAAATACACAGTGACAGCTATCAAGAAATAGCCTGTCTGTTGTTTTTTTCTGTTTGTGGATTTTCTAACAGGGAGCGAGGAGGTGTAAAAAAAAGTCCTTACTATTCCTCTTGCACCACGTTGTCTCAGCTTCCTCAAACCCCCATAACACCATACAAAACGGGCGTTGAAACAGGTGACAGGAATCTTTTGGTCTTAACCCCCTTGGCATTTCAGTGTTCAAATCAAATCAAATGTATTTATATAGCCCTTCGTACATCAGCTGATATCTCAAAGTGCTGTACAGAAACCCAGCCTAAAACCCCAAACAGCAAGCAATGCAGGTGTAGAAGCACTTTTGTCTACAGTAAGCCAAGAACAGATCTGCCCAGCATCAAAGGCTATTGTGGCTAATACCAGCACAACAGGGATTGAAGAGTTATCAATACCCCATCCATAACGCCAGGTCACTGGGACGTCAATGGCAGTGGATGACCTCTAACGAGACAGCTGAACTATAGTTACTTTAAAGATGCAGTCCGGGATCTTAAGCACTTACAAATTCTTAACATATTGGACAAATTGGAATTTGTAACATATCTTATGAATTGCAACAATATATATATATATATATATATATATATATATATATACATACATACACACACACATATATATTTTGATATATAATATTTTATATTTTGCAGCAGCACAAAACATATCATGAGAAATGAATGACAGTATAAAATTGTTCACAACTTCCAGGGACCCGTTTTGTCTCATGAGCACTACATTCAAAACTACTGAAATTATACAAACACAGAGGAGACAGGAGGAATGGGATGGGAGATACAGAGACGTCTGCAGGGAACCATGGCCGTCTTTCATCAGAAGAGTGCCATTCCTTGTTTACCAACACTGGAACAAAATTGAGGGAAATGAAAGAGAACTGAAAACTGCGTAGGGTGCTATGAATAGTATCTTAAGCCAAGCATTGTGATCAAGTACAACAAAGAAGAACAGGAAACCAACATTAGAAATGTAGGCTTTCATTGGTCAACAGTCAGCCAGTCTCTTTTCAGACAGATAGACTGTTAAAATGAATGATGCGGTCCAGAGTGCATCCACCATAAGCCCCCATGACATGGACCACTGCTGAAAACCCGTTCCCAACTATCACATCACCCATATGGGGCTGGGGAGAGGGAAGTGACTGCCAGAAAGGCCAACAGCCTAAAAATACTGACCACAGCCTGCATAGATGAGTCCAACTAAATACTAGCTATTAATGGCAGTAAAAACAAGATTTGAATCTGTGAAATGCAGTAACAAAAATGGCCTGTCCAATATCAGACATCCTATAAACAGGAGTGAATACCTTGACCAGTATTGTAATGTTTGCGATCTAGTCCTAATGGTTTTATTTGTCACCTAAGAGTTGTGCTAGTTCACTTGTCTCAAATGCTCTAGAGATCAAAACAATCACCATGGACACAGTGTTCTTATCAAAGAAATGTCTTTACCCAGTGGCCAGTCAAACCAGCTACTAGTATTTGGTTAAACAGTTTTAAGGTAATGTGACCTCCATCATCCTTCTCTCTCTCTATCTCTCTCTATCCTCCCTATCCCTGTCGATGATAAGCTTTCATGGGCAAGTTCCTCATCTGTTTCTCTGCCGCCTGCGCCCACCCCCTCCTCCCCTCTCCCCATACACCCCTCCCTATCCTTGCCCATGAAAGCTTATCATCGACACACACAGCACCTTTTCCTGCATCCCCATCGATCTCCTTATTGAAATGAGCCTCGTTCGCCGTCTCCTGGTGTTTTTTCTCCCCTTCTTTCTTTTTTTCTTTTTCCTCCTTTCCAAACTGACAGGCTGAGCATGTTTTGGCAGCTTGCTGTTCTCCCTTAATTCTTCATCAGACTTCCTCCCCATTCACAAAAGGATGTGGGGGTAAATATGGCTATTGATATAACCCTGTAGCGTCCAGTGGTCAACCACCTTTAGGTATCAGATTTGGAGGGAAAGGAGTGGACATTGGTGCCATTTGTATTTGAACATATTCGCTAGCTCTAGTTCATAGAATAAAAAATTACCAGTTGAAAAGGAAGCTCACTATTATAGCCATAGAACACTTCTCTCTATGCTTGCTATGATCAGGCCCTCAGAACAGGCCCTCAGACTGCCAGTGGGAGTCACTATTTAGTAGGAGGGGGTAACTCTCCCCTGGGTATCTGATCTCATATCAGAGAACCAACTATTCCCTCCAGGGTAGTGTATTGCACAAATCTACAAGTCGACACACATTGTCTTACTTCCTTAAGTCCATTGCCAAGTCAACCGAGTCACTTCCTCCTGGGATGAATGAGTTTTTTATTTTCTGTTCAGTTTCCTCAGTTGAGGTGCCATACAGAATAGCAATGCCTTCACTTTTCCTTTCTCCCTCCTCGCCTTCCACTAATGCAGTAAAACGCATATTTAGCCCAGAGGTGGGGAGAAAAGGAGAGAGAGAGAGAGAAAGGAGAGAGAGAGAGAGAGGGAGGAAATAGAAAGAAAGAGAGGGATGGAACAGAGCAGGTCTTGAATCTCATCCCCTCCAGAGATCAATTGTACAAACTTCTCCATGAGTGCTCTCTCTCGCCCCTGTGCGCTCAGAGCCAGCCAAATCGATGCCCAGGCATGTGTGTGTTTGTGTGTGTGTGTGTGGGGGGTGGGGGGGACGAAGGGACTAAGGGTAAGAAATTCCTTAGATCTGACATTCCTAAATGTCACTGTGGCGTACTGAGTCTCTCTCGCTCTCTCTCTCTCTCTCTCAATTCAATTCAAGTGGCTTTATTGGCATAAGAAACATATGTCAACATTGCCAAAGCAAGTGAAGTAGATAATATACAAAAGTGAAATAACCAATAAAAAGCCTTGCCACAAAAGGACCCACTGAAATCGTGTCAGTCAGGCTGGAGATCACTCTGTAATGCGGATTGAGTTCGAAAAACAGACTGGAAGCTTCAAAAGGAGGGTGGTGCTTGGAATCAAATCAAATCAAAGTTTATTTGCCAAAGGTTTGTAAGGTGTAGACCTTACAGTGAAATGCTTACTTACAGGCTCTAACCAATAGTGCAAAAAAGGTATTAGGTGAACAATAGGTAGGTAAAGAAATAAAAATAACAGTAAAAAAGACTATAAAAGGAGCGAGGCTACATACAGACACAGGTTAGTCAGGCTGATTGAGGTAGGATGTACATGTAGATATGGTTAAAGGGACTAAAACAAATCAAATCAAATGTATTTATATAGCCCTTCTTACATCAGCTGATATATCAAAGTGCTGTACAGAAACCCAGCCTAAAACCCCAAACAGCAAGCAATGCAGGTGTAGAAGCACGGTGGCTAGGAAAAACTCCCTAGAAAGGCCAAAACCTAGGAAGAAACCTAGAGAGGAACCAGGCTGTGAGGGGTGGCCAGTCCTCTTCTGGCTGTGCCGGAAGGAGATTATAACAGAACATGGCCAAGATGTTCAAATGTTCATAAATGACAAGCATGGTCAAATAATAGTAATCACAGTGAACAGGTCAGGGTTCCATAGCTGCAGGCAGAACAGTTAAAACTGAAGCAGCAGCACGGCCAGGTGAACTGGGGACAACAAGGAGTCATCATGCCAGGTAGTCCTGAGGCATGGTCCTAGGATTTAGGTCCTCCGAGAGAGAGAACCAGAGAAAATTAGAGAGAGCATATTTAAATTCACACAGGACACCGGATAAGAAAGGAGAAATACTCCTGATATAACAGACTGGCCCTAGCCCCCCGACACATAAACTACTGCAGCATAAATACTGGAGGCTGAGACAGGAGGGGTCAGGAGACACTGTGGCCCTATTCGATGATGCTCCCGGACAGGGTCAAACAGGCAGGATATAAACCCACCCACTTTGTCAAAGCACAGCCCCCACACCACTAGAGGGATATCTTCAACCACCAACTTACCATCCTGAGACAAGGCCGAGTATAGCCCACAAAGATCTCCGCCACGGTTGACTTCCCACCCAAGAGGGGGCGCCTACCCAGACAGGAAGACCACGTCAGTGACTCAACCCACTCAAGTGACGCACCCCTCCTAGGGACGACATGGAAGGGCACCAGTAAGCCAGTGACTCAGCCCCCGTAATAGGGTTAGAGGCAGAGAATCCCAGTGGTGGGAGGGGAACTGCCTGTCTCAGCAAGGGCGGTTCGTTGCTCCAGTGACTTTCCGTTCACCTTCACACTCCTGGGCCAGACTACACTTAATCATAGGACCTACTGAAGAGATGAGTCTTCAATAAAGACTTAAAGCTTGAGACCGGGTTGGATGGCGCTGTATTAAGAAGCAGTGTGGCTTGGTTGGGTTGTGTATTGGAGGACGCATGACTTTCAACCTTCGTCTCTCCCAAGCCCGGACGGGAGTTGTAGCGATGAGACAAGATATTAGCTACTAAACAATTGAATACCATGAAATTGGGGAGAAAAAGGGGTAAAATGCAAAAAATAATAATAATAAAAAATAAACAAAAAGGTTGAGACCGAGTCTGCGTCTCTCACATGGGTAGGCAGACCATTCCATAAAAATTGAGCTCTATAGGAGAAAGCCCTGCCTCCAGCTTGTACAGCTGTGCGTCATCTGCATAGTAGAGAAAGTTGGCCTCCCGGGTGGCGCAGTGGTTAAGGGCGCTGTACTGCAGCGCCAGCTGTGCCATCAGAGTCCCTGGGTTCGTTCCCAGGCTCTGTCGTAACCGGCTGCGACCGGGAGGTCCGTGGGACGACGCACAATTGGCCTAGCGTCGTCCGGGTTAGGGAGGGCTTGGTCGGTAGGGATGTCCTTGTCTCATCGCACACCAGCGATTCCTGTGGCGGGCTGGGCGCAGTGCACGCTAACCAAGGTTGCCAGGTGCACGGTGTATCCTCCGACACATTGGTGCGGCTGGCTTCCGGGTTGGATGGCTCTGTGTCAAGAAGCAGTGCGGCTGGTTGGGTTGTGTATCGGAGGACGCATGACTTTCAACCTTCGTCTCTCCCGAGCCCGTACGGGAGTTGTAGCGATGAGGCAAGATAGTAGCTACTACAACAATTGGATACAATTGGGGAGAAAAAAGGGGTAAAAATTTTTTTTTTAAAAAGTTAACATTATGTTTTCGAATGACATTCCCAAGAGGTAAAATATATAGTGAAAACAATAGTGTTCCTAAAACGGAACACCAAAATGTACAGTTGATTTGTCAGAGGACAAACCATTCACAGATACAAACTGATATCATTCCGACAGATAAGATCTAAACGAGGCCAGAACTTGTCCGTGTAGACCAGTTTGGGTTTCCAATCTCTCCAAAAGCCTCCACAACCCTCCAGGCAAGCTTCAATGCCATACAACTCTCCTTCCGTGGCCTCCAATTGCTCTTAAATACAAGTAAAACTAAATGCATGCTCTTCAACCGATCGCTACCTGTACCTACCCGCCTGTCCAACATTACTACTCTGGACGGCTCTGACTTAGAATACGTGGACAACTACAAATACTTAGGTGTCTGGTTAGACTGTAAACTCTCCTTCCAGACCCATATCAAACATCTCCAATCCAAAGTTAAATCTAGAATTGGCTTCCTATTTCGCAACAAAGCATCCTTCACTCATGCTGCCAAACATACCCTTGTAAAACTGACCATCCTACCAATCCTCGACTTTGGCGATGTCATTTACAAAATAGCCTCCAATACCCTACTCAACAAATTGGATGCAGTCTATCACAGTGCAATCTGTTTTGTCACCAAAGCCCCATATACTACCCACCATTGCGACCTGTACGCTCTCGTTGGCTGGCCCTCGCTTCATACTCGTCGCCAAACCCACTGGCTCCATGTCATCTACAAGACCCTGCTAGGTAAAGTCCCCCCTTATCTCAGCTCGCTGGTCACCATTGCATCTCCCACCTGTAGCACACGCTCCAGCAGGTATATCTCTCTAGTCACCCCCAAAACCAATTATTTCTTTGGCCGCCTCTCCTTCCAGTTCTCTGCTGCCAATGACTGGAACGAACTACAAAAATCTCTGAAACTGGAAACACTTATCTCCCTCACTAGCTTTAAGCACCAACTGTCAGAGCAGCTCACAGATTACTGCACCTGTACATAGCCCACCTATAATTTAGCCCAAACAACTACCTCTTTCCCTACTGTATTTTATTTATTTATTTATTTTGCTCCTTTGCACCCCATTATTTTTATTTCTACTTTGCACATTCTCCCATTGCAAATCTACCATTCCAGTGTTTTACTTGCTATATTGTATTTACTTTGCCACCATGGCCTTTTTGCCTTTACCTCCCTTATCTCACCTCATTTGCTCACATCGTATATAGACTTGTTTATACTGTATTATTGACTGTATGTTTGTTTTACTCCATGTGTAACTCTGTGTCGTTGTACGTGTCGAACTGCTTTGCTTTATCTTGGCCAGGTCGCAATTGTAAATGAGAACTTGTTCTCAACTTGCCTACCTGGTTAAATAAAGGTGAAATAAAAATAAATGTAAAAAAAGAATGGGGTGATCGATGGTATCAAAAGCAGCACTAAGGTCTAGGGCAACGAGGACAGATGCAGAGCCTTGGTCTGATGCCATTAAAAGGTAATTTACCACCTTCACAAGTGCAGTCTCAGAGCTATGATGGGGTCTAAATCCAGACTGAAGCATTTTGTATACATTGTTTGTCTTCAGGAAGGCAGTGAGTTGCTGCGCAACAGCTTTTTCTAAATTTTTTGAGAGGAATGGGAGATTTGATATAGGCCGATCGTTTTTTATATTTTATGGGTCAAGGTTTGGCTTTTTCAAGAGAGGCTTTATTACTGCCACTTTTAGTGAGTTTGTACACATCCGGTGGATAGAGAGCCGTTTATTATGTTCAACAGAGGAGGGCCAAGCACAGGAAGCAGCTCTTTCAGTAGTTTAGTTGGAATAGGGTCCAGTATGCAGCTTGAAGGTTTAGAGGCCATGATTACTTTCATCGTTGTGTCAAGAGATATAGTACTAAAACATTTGAGTGTCTCCCTTGATTCTAGGTCTAGCAGAGTTGTGCAGACTCAGAACTACTGAGCTTTGGAGGATTACTCAGATTTAAAGAGGAGTCCATAATTTGCTTTCTAATTATCATGATCTTTTCCTCAAAGAAGTTAATGGATTTATTACTGCTGAAGTGAAAGCCATCCTCTCTTGGGGACTGCTGCTTTTCAGTTAGCTTTGCGACAGTATCAAAAATGTATTTTGAATTGTTGGGATGACTGGGATGATCGAGCAGCAGTGAGGGCTCTTCGATACTGCACGGTACTGTCTTTCCAAGCTAGTCGGAAGACTTCCAGTTTGGTGTGGCGCCATTTCCGTTCCAATTTTCTGGAAGCTTGCTTCAGAGCTCGCGTATTTTCTGTATACCAGGGAGCTAGTTTCTTATGACAAATGTTTTTAGTTTTTAGGGGTGCAACTGCATCTAGGGTATTGCGCAAGGTTAAATTGAGTTCCTCAGTTAGGTGGTTAACTGATTTTTATCCTCTGACGTCCTTGGGTAGGCAGAGGGAGTCTGGAAGGGCATCAAGGAATCTTTGGTTTGTCTGAGAATTTCTAGCACGACTTCTGATGCTCCTTGGTTGGGGTCTGAGCAGATTATTCGTTGCGATTGCAAATGTAATAAAATAATGATCCGATAGTCCAGGATTATGAGGAAAAACATTAAGAACCACAACATTTATTCCACGGGACAAAACTAGGTCCAGAGTTTGACTGTGGCAGTGATTGGATCCGGAGACATGTTGGACAAAACCCACTGAGTCGATGATGGCTCCGAAAGCCTTTTGTAGTGGGTCTGTGGACTTTTCCATGTGAATATTAAAGTCACCAAAAATTAGAATATTATCTGCTATGACTACAAGGTCCGATAGGAATTCAGGGAACTGTATATGGCCCAGGAGGCCTGTAAACAGTAGCTATAAAAATGGTTTGAGTAGGCTGCATAGATTTCATGACTAGAATCTCAAAAGACCAAAACGTCAGGGCTTTTTGTGTAAATTGAAATTTGCTATTGTAAATGTTAGCAACACCTCCGCCTTTGCGGGATGCGCGGGGGGATATGGTCACTAGGGTAACCAGGAGGTGAGGCCTCATTTAACACAGTAAATTCATCAGGCTTAAGCCATATTTCAGTCTGGAAAATCACATCAAGATTATGATCAGTGATTAGTTCATTGACTATAACTGCCATTGAAGTGAGGGATCTAACATTAAGTAGCCCTATTTTGAGATGTGAGGTATCACAATCTCTTTCAATAATGGCAGGAATGGAGGGGGTCTTTATTCTAGTGAGATTGCTAAGGCGAACACCGCCATGTTTTTTTTTGTCCAACCTAGGTCGAGGCACAGACACGGTCTCAATGGGGGTAGCTGAGCGGACTACACTGACTGTGCTAGTGGCAGACTCCACTAAGCTGGCAGGCTGACTAACAGCCTGCTGCCTTGCCTGCACCCTATTTTATTGTGGAGTTAGGGGAGTTAGAGCCCTGTCTATGTTCGTAGATAAGATGAGAGCACCCCTCCAGCTAGGATGGTCCTGTTTGTGAGTGAGTCCCAGAAAGAGGGCCAATTATCTACAAATTCTATCTTTTGGGAGGGGCAGAAAACAGTTTTAGCCCAGCAATTGAGTTGTGAGACTCAGTCATAGAGCTCATCACTCCCCCTAACTGGGAGAGGGCCAGAGACAATTACTCGATGCCGACATCTTTCTAGCGGATTTACACGCTGAAGCTATGTTGCGCCTGGTGACCTCTGACTGTTTCATCCTAACATCGTTGGTGCCGACGTGGATAACAATATCTCTATACTCTCTACACTCGCCAGTTTTAGCTTTAGCCAGCACCATCTTCAGATTAGCCTTGACGTCGGTAGCCCTGCCCCCTGGTAAACAGTGTATGATCGCTGGATGATTCGTTTTAAGTCTAATACTGCGGCTAATGGAGTCGCCAATGACTAGGGTTTTCAATTTGTCAGAGCTAATGGTGGGAGGCTTCGGCGTCTCAGACCCCGTAATGGGAGGAATAGAGACCAGAGAAGGCTTGGCCTCTGACTCCGACTCACTGCTTAATGGGGAGAACCGGTTGAAAGTTTCTGTCGGCTGAATGAGTGACACAGGTTGAGAATTCCTACAGCATTTCCCTCCAGAAGCCATGAGGAAGTTGTCTGGCTGCGGGGTCCATGCGAGGGATTTATACTACTTTCTGTACTTACTGGTGGCTCAGACACTGTTTCATTCTTTCCTACACTGAAATTACCCTTGCCTAACGATTGCGTCTGAAGCTGGGCTTGCAGCACAGCTATCCTCGCCGTAAAGGCGATCGTTCTCCTGTATATTATAAGTACAGCGACTGCAATTAGAAGGCATCATGTTAATGTTACTACTTCGCTTCGGCTGTTGGAGGTCCTGATGAACCATGTCCAGATAAAGTGTCGGTCATGAAAAAGTTGAATGTAAAAGCAAAGTAACGTATGGGGCTCACAATGCAAATAGTCCAGGTAGCCATTTGAAAACCTGTTCAGGAGTCTTGGGGGTAAAAACTTTTTGTCCTAGACTTAGCACTCCAGTACTGCTTGCCATGTGGTAGTAGAGAGAACAGTCTATGACTGGGGTGGCTGGGGTCTTGGACAATTTTTAGGGTCTTCCTCTGACACCGCCTGGTGTAGAGATCCTGGATGGCAGGCAGCTTAGCCCCAGTGATGTACTGGGCCGTACGCACTACCCTTTGTAGTGCCTTGCGGCCAGAGGCCAAGCAATTGCCGTACCAGGCAGTGATGCAATTCCTCTGTCAAATACGGTTACCTGCAAGGAAACACGTGCCGTCATCATTGCTTTGCAGAAAAAGGGCTTCACAGGCAAGGATATTGCTGCCAGTAAGATTGCACCTAAATCAACCCTTTATCGGATCATCAAGAACATCAAGGAGAGCGGTTCAATTGTTGTGAAGAAGGTTTCAGGGCGCCCAAGAAAGTCCAGCAAGCGCCAAGACAGTCTCCTAAAGTTGATTCAGCTGCGGGATCGGGGCACCACCAGTACAGAGCTTGCTCAGGAATGGCAGCAGGCAGGTGTGAGTGCATCTGCACGCAGTGAGGCGAAGACTTTTGGAGGATGAACTGGTGTCAAGAAGGGCAGCAAAGAAGCCACTTCTCTCCAGGAAAAACATCAGGGACAGACTGATATTCTGCAAAAAGTTACAGGGATTGGACTGCTGAGGACTGGGGTAAAGTCATTTTCTCTGATGAATCCCCTTTCCAATTGTTTGGGGCTTCCGGAAAAAAGCTTGTCCGGAGAAGACAAGGTGAGCGCTACCATCAGTCCTGTGTCATGCCAACAGTAAAGCATCCTGAGACCATTCATGTGTGGGGTTGCTTCTCAGCCAAGGGAGTGGGCTCAATCACAATTTTGCCTAAGAACACAGCCATGAATAAAGAATGGTACCAACACATCCTCCGAGAGCAACTTCTCCCAACCATCCAGGAACAGTTTGGTGACGAACAATGCATTTTCCAGCATGATGGAGCACCTTGTCATAAGGCAAACGGGATAACTAAGTGACTCAGGGAACAAAACATCAATACATGGCCAGGAAACTCCCCAGACCTTAATCCCATTGAGAACTTGTGGTCAATCCTTAAGAGGCGGGTGAACAAACAAAAACCCACAAATTCTGACAAACTCCAAGCATTGATTATGCAACAATGGGCTGCCATCAGTCAGGATGTGGCCCAGTAGTTAATTGACAGCATGCCAGGGCGGATTGCAAAGGTCTTGAAAAAGACTCTTTGCATCAACTTCATGTAATTGTCAATAAAAGCCTTTGACTCTTATGAAATGCGTGTAATTATACTTCAGTATTCCATAGTAACATCTGACAAAAATATCTAAAGACACTGAGGCAGCAGACTTAAATAAATATTTGTGTCATTCTCAAAACTTTTGGCCATGACTGTAGTTTACAGTTGAAGTCGGAAGTTTACATACACTTAGGTTGGAGTCTTTAAAACTTGTTTTTCAACCACTCCACAGATTTCTTGTTAACAAACTATAGTTTTTTGCAAGTCGGTAAGGACATCTACTTTGTGCATGACACAATACATTTTTCCAACAATTGTTTACACTTAGAATTCACTGTATCACAATTCCAGTGGGCCAGAAGATTACATACACTAAATTGACTGTGCCTTTAAACAGCTTGGAAAATTCCAGAAATGATTTCACGGCTTTAGAAGCTTCTGATTGGCTAATTGACATCATTTGAGTCAATTAGAGGTATACCTGATGGATGTATTTCAAGGCCTACCTTCAAACTCAGTGCCTCTTTGCTTGACATCATGGGAAAATTAAAAGAAATCAGCCAAGACCTCAAAAAAGAAGGAGCAAGGAGGCCTACAAATCTGACTCAGTTACAGCAGCTCTGTCAGGAGGAATGGGCCAAAATTCACCCAATTTATTGTGGGAAGCTTGTGGAAGGCTACCCGAAACGTTTGACCCAAGTTAAACAATTTAAAGGCAATGCTACCAAATACTAATTGAGTGTATGTTAACTTCTGACCCACTGGGAATGAGATGAAAGAAATAAAACCTGAACTAAATCATTCTCTCGACTATTATTCTGACATTTCACATTCTTAAAATAAAGTGGTGATCCTAACTGACCTAAGACAGGGAATTTTTACTGTGATTAAATGTCAGGAATTGTGAAAAAAATGAGTTTAAATGTATTTGGCTAAGGTGTATGTAAACTTCAGACTTCAACTGTATATTTACAGTGTTGTAACAATGTGCACATGGTTAAAGTACCAAAGGGAAAATAAATCAACATAAATATGGGTTGTATTTACAATGGTGTTTGTTCTTCACTGGTTGCCCTTTTCTTGTGGCAACAAGTCACAACAAATCTTGCTCCTGTGATGGCACAATGTTATATTTCACCCAGTAGATGGGAGTTTATCAAAATCAGGTTTGTTTTCAAATTCTTTGTGGATCTGTGTAACCTGAGGGACATATGCATTTCTAATATGGTCATACATTTGTCAGGAGGTCAGGAAGTGCAGCTCGGTTTCCACCTCATTTTGTGGGCAGTGTGCACATAGCCTGTCATCTCTTGAGAGCCAGGTCTGCCTACAACGGTCTTTCTCAATAGCAAGGCTTTGCTCACTGAGTCTGTACATAGTCAAAGCTTTCCTTAATTTTGGGTCAGTCACAGTGGTCAGGTGTTCTTCCACTGTGTACTCTCTGTTTAGGGCCAAATAGCATTCTAGTTTGCTCAGTTTTGTGGTTAATTCTTTCCAACATGTGAAGTAATTATCTCTCTCTCACTCTCTCTCTACTCAATTCAAATTGCTTTATTTCTAATGACGTAACAATGAACATATTGCCAAAGCGTACTTTGGAAATTAAGTGATTAATTTACAGTATTAACTTCATTAAAAATAATTAACGGGACAATCAGTAAGAACAGCAATAATAACCATTCAATGGACAATAACAATGGAACAGAGGACAGGTTGGTTTGTCTGTCAGAAACCTTATTTTATGGTGTGCTGCCAACCCACAGCTCTGTACGTCCTCCCCCAACAGCACGGGTAGCCTCTTTTCATCAGAGAGTTCTTTGGAACCTTGAATAATGGCTTCAAATTTGGGGAAAGGACAGTGTCTATGTTTTTATGGTGGTTATACAGCCTTTCCTCTACAGGGAGCCAGGTTTTCCTGTGTCTACCCTTCTCAATGGCCACCTTTCTCCTCTCTCTCTCTCTCTCTCTCTCTCTCTCTCCCTGCATATTCTCTGGCCTCTCACTACGCTATGCAACAAAGAGCCTTTTCATCACCAATTTCCCTTCCCTTTCTCATTCCTCCATGATTACACTTTAGATTTGGTGGCCTTAAAAACACGTGAGCCCTTTTTGGAATATAGGACATGAAACAACCTCCTACTACAAAAGTAGTAAGACCTAACAAAGACCTATTAAAGTACCACAAAAGGATAGGCCTATTCTTTACATAATTCAACCCTTTCCTAGCCTCCCCCATATTCTAGCCTACATGGGGACACAACGTGCATGAGGAAGAACTAATCTGTTTGTGTATCCTACCATGATAGCATGTCCAGTGACACCATGATACATACTGTTGGCGTGGGATGAAGGCCCATTGTTTTTTTATTAGTCTCTCTGGGGGGGGGGGGGGGGGGGGGGAATTAAATTGTGGCCTTCAGTTAACTTACCCAAGAGCTGCTCTCTGAATACTAAAGCTACTGAGCACAGAACGTTGGCCAACTATTGGTCAGTCAGGCCCTGGCTAATTGGATTACAGCAAGTGCAGAATGTCTAGCAGTTGTGTACAGTACGTATGCTTCAGGATTCAGGTGGCTAGACATTCACAGATACTTTAGTCAAGATATGGTTAGTGAGTTGTGGGTCCATTACTTGATAGACTCCATTCTAACGGGTCAGAGAAAGCTTGAACTGCGGAATTAGAGTTTTATTTGGCTGTTTACTGTGTCAATCTACATCCCCTCTCTCTCACCCTCTCCCTTTCTCTCCCTCCCTTCTTCTCTGGGACATTAGGGATAAGAACAGAATAGGATAGATGGGTCGTTCCACCAATTCGGTGTCTTTTGAGATGCTAACTTGGTCAACAACAACAACAAATGTTTGATTTCACCTCATTTTAACATTCTGTCATAAAGAGCATAGGTTCAACTTCCTCAAATAAAAAATGACTATAGTAAGTGCATGTGGCAAATAAAGTGAAAGAGTTGACCATAACACGGTTGACAATTTCATCTTAAAATCAGCCATAAATCCCCTTGTGACAGTGAGAATGGAAGTGGCAATTGAATGCAAGCTTCGCAAAAAAAAATGATATTGTAAAAAACATTCTAGCTTGTTCAGGTAACAGGGTTGACCTTAAAATAAGGGACAATATATTTTTTTCTCCTTAAAACAAATCACTAATAACATTAAATGAATAATCATATTCAGGGCTTTACAACGATGGTAAAACTTGGAGAAATGTTGAGGTTCAGTGGATTAAAATCTTCCAAGAAGGACATTTCAAAATCTAGAATTTTGGCACTTTAAAGTCTTGATTCATGTTAAAAATCTGATTCCTTAAATCCTCCATGTGGTCTATAAAGGGCACTTCAGTGAATATAACGGGCTTTGAAAAATTAACATTGGTGCACAATTGCTACCTAAAATATCAAAGGGACTCAAAAGCCCCTCATTTTGTGGAACGACCCAGATGAATATTTTTGAATCCTATACAGTTTCTCCCATCTCATGTAATAGAATGCAAAAAACACACAAAAAGGCTGGTTTATTTAAGACTGTCTCAGTGTGAGATATATTTTGGCTTCACGCCTCTATGCAGCAGGCTTCTTCTGTAAATCGGCTTTCTGTGGCCATGACAGTCATTAGCCTTGGCCTTGGCAGTAATCCTCTGGTTTTCTGTCTCTAATAGAAGCAGAGAGGGTTGGCCCGGCACCACTCACTGCACTGTTCCGTAGCCCACCAGGGAGGGGAGGCACAGGCAGGCTGAGCCCGTACAAGGACTGATGCATGTTATTTAGTTCTTTCTTCATTTTTTTTTTCTTATTATTTCTTTTTTTTTATATACATAGTTCTGTTCTTTCTTTTCTTACACACTGCTACTGTCTTGAAACGGTGTCTCTCTAATTCTCCATGGCATTCCATGCATGTTCTGTTTGCATGCCCACCTGTCCGTCTCTCTGTCAGGCAGTCTGCTTGTCTTTTATTTGTTCACTTTCTTTTATCCAGATCACCTCTATTCCCTCATCTCCTGGCTCTCTTTGTACCTCTCCTCTCTCTTGGCGAACTCCCTTAATCGCCTTCAGTTCAGCACCACTGTGAAAAATGTCTGCATCTGTAAATAATTATTTGTCAGACTTTGAATGCCTTCGCCCAGGTTTTGTACAAAAGCTTCCAGTCGGGTACAGGACATAAAGGTGGAGGTGAAGATGAGAGCGAGAGATGCAATCACAAACGAAAGAGCTCTAGCCATAGAGAGAGAAGACAAGAGTTCACCTCTCGCCCTGTGTGCCTCAGACGCCCCACAGTCAAGGCCCATAATTAATCAATCAATTAAAAACCCACATGGAGCCACACTCCCGTAATCAATCAATCCCAGCCTCCACGGAGGCCCTAGTGAAGGCACACCCTCAGATCTATAAGCTTCAACCCCATGTGGACCAGGCAACTCGGAGAGAAAGGGGGCTGAGACTGAGTTGTACCACCACAGAGAGAGAGAGGGAGAGAGGGAGAGAGAGGCAGAGACAGTGAGGCTGACTATCTCACCACAGACTAGAGCAGAGGCCCCACTGGCCTCCATCAGCCCCAGTCAGAGCCTGAATATTCATGTGGAGGATTCGGGTGGCGTGGAGGTACTCAGTTATTCATTATCCCTCTGCAAAAAGAAATACACCGTGATCCCAATGCGATGGAATATTAATAGCTGCCATTAATAAAATATCCCCCCTCCTTGCTTAAAGCCTTGTCGCAAAGTTTTTGGGCAGTCTCATTTTTCCAGGACCGGGTTCTGTGTTAAGGTACAACTGTAGACTAAAGTCCCCAAACCATATGCCACCATCACCATCACCAGATCCATTGGGACTGAGAAGGTACACTCATTGCTCGATTGACCAATGTGTGAAAAGGAGGAGAGGAGAAACAGAAATAGTCCTATACTCAGAGAGGATTAATGTTTAATTCTGAGCTGCCTGAAAGTATTCTGACATTTCATCATTGTTTTAAGAGCTGAATACATGGCACCCTGTCTAGGGTAAAAACTGGCCCTGGATCTATGTTCATTACCCAATAACCCCATCCCTCGCTATTGCAGTAACGAACAATAAAGTCCTTAGCTTAACCATCATATTAACGTGAATCCTTATCAATGCCCTCACTAACACAAGCAACACATTGACTCTAGTTTATCCATAACCAAAGCCATAACCCTAACAGTGACCCCATAGCCTTAACTGTAATCAATATTTTAGTTTCATCCTCATATCATACTGACCTTGACTCCAATCCCAACCCTAAGTTAAACTGTATCTTGAGGCTCTAACCTCCACAGCAATACATGCAGAAGTAGAACAGCGACGGTAGACTGCGCACGGAGGCCTGAGAGACAACAACAAAAAACATGTCCTTCGCATGGCTTCCACCCCATGGAGGGAAAGGTCAGAGAAAACAGAGTGAATAAACAAACAATGAAAAAAGCACTAGCACACCACCATGTCACGGACCAGGAGTCTATTAGATCCCTGACAATACCCAGTGGGTCAGGAGTGGGGAGAGCACTGTGCCTGTGGTGAGTAAGTGAGATGGAGAGGAGCTAAAGAGAAAGGGAGATGGTGAGAGAAATCTTGAGAGAGAGAGAGAGGTCAACTAGCTGTCACCCCTGTCAAACACTTCCTGTCGGAGCCCAGACGCGGCAGGGTGGCGGCAGTAGCGGCGGCTGCTTTCGGGGGCGAGGTGACAGGTGAAGAGTGGCTAGTCTTCCTGGCGTTACAGCCTCTGTCACAACACATCCCAGAGTTCCAGGCAGAGACTACAGGACACCGCTGGGCCAGCTGGGACCTTTGGGACTCTCTGCATCTGCTGCTGTTCAGGGAGAAAAACCACAGCAGTCACAGGCCCAGGAACCACTATTCTGAGGCACAGCCTCAGGGACTACTATTCTGAGGCACAGCCTCAGGGACCTCTATTCTGAGGCACAGCCTCAGGGACCTCTATTCTGAGGCACAGCCTCAGGGACCTCTATTCTGAGGCACAGCCTCAGGGACCTCTATTCTGAGGCACAGCCTCAGGGACCTCTATTCTGAGGCACAGTCTCAGGGACTACAAGGAACACTAGACATGTGGGTGTTTCTTTTTGTGATCCTTTTGGAGCACATTACTTACGTATATATATTCTGCTTGATTACTCATTTTTAAAGATTTTTAAATATAAAACGACAGGTAATTGCACTCCTGTGTATTTGGTGGTGAGTTGAGGTGAGGAGGGTTGTGTGGCTTTAACTTGGTGTCTGTGATGCAGGAGTGAGCAGCATTATTATCAGGAACAGGCCTCACCTGCCTGCAGGCAGCAGCAGTAGCTAGAGTGAGGGGTGCGACCAACTCCATCGCACTGCAGCCAACTCTGGATCAGAGGGAGAGAATGGAGGGAAAAACAGACGCAGATGGGGATTTGAAGTATAGAGAGTTGAGAGAAATGGCTCTGTGTCGGAGGAACATGAAGAAACCGTGGAGGAAAGAGCTCGAGCATGACCGTTGGAGTTCAGGAGGCCAGAGACCGATACAGACCAGCGATCTGTGACGGAGCTGGCTTTCTCAGAGCTGAGGCCGGAGCAGAGCCATGGTAATACACTAAGCAACGCCAACCGACTCATTGAAACAGGATCAGTTTCTCTGGCCCCAAGGGGGGGTCCACTGAAGGAGGAAGCATCGCCACGCCTGCATCCAGTATCCCCACCTCGCTCAGGAGGTAAGAGCATAGAGAGAGATTAGGGATTGAGTCGAGCTTTGGTTGGTTTGTTGTTGTTTAAATGTTTTGCCAACTGAGGTTCCAGGCAGGCAGGGTATAGCTAGCTCTCAGAGGTAGTTCCAGCTCCTCTCATCCTTAACCCCCCCCCCCCCCTGGGGACTGGGAGCGGGGGAAAGCACAAGGATATCTACAAAGAATGGTCTGGAATTCCTGGGCTTATTTCCACTCAGAACATGGGCATGTAGGATATGGCAATGAGGAAGGATGGAAGAGGTTTGAGGGTTGACTTAAGAACTGGTGGTTTGGAAGACAAGAATCTGAATTGGGACCGTTGTACTAAATCAGCACTATAGAAAAAGAATGGTTATCACAACGTGCAGATTCTCTCTCTGACTTTCTGTCTCTCAGTTCCTTCCCATTCCTAGAGGACTTAATGTCCATGGACCATGCTTGCTTGCGACTTCACTTCCATTCTCTAAACTGACTGACAAAGGCTCTGAAAGCCTAAAGATTGAAACTTTTAAAAGGAGAAACCCAATTGAGTAGCACTCTCTCTCTCTGCCTATATCCCTCATTCTGTTTCTACAAAGCGCTTGAGTTGTCACCAGTCTCCCGGGCCTCTTTAATAAAACGCTACAAACTAAAAATGTCTCGCTTTTGTGTCGCCGACTGTGAATGGTTTAAAACCATAGGGATTCTGGTGTAATCCTGTAGACACAAACTTAACCCAATGTTAAGGTATTCTGCCTTATCATCCTGCAGCCAAGTGAGGGAACCTATAGAAGATAAACTAAGTAGCATGAATAAGCAATGGTAACCGAAAGAACCATAGCACATCTTGTCTTTTTCAGCGGGCAAACCTCATACATGTGGGAGTGGGAGACCCATGTTTTTCAGTGAACCCCTATTTATGACACGAATCCTAAAAATAGAGTGAAATTTGGGTTACTTCCACTGAGGAGTCCTCTCAAATATGGATGGATCAGGGGAATTAGTATACTGTCGCATTTTAGGCTTGTTTCAAGTGAACAAGTTGTGCAGGAATTCCAGAGGAAACTCAAGCAACTTCTGACATCAGGGAAGATCTCGGATTCATGTCAACCTTGTCTCCGCAATCTGAACAATTCCAAGAACACATTTTACAGTAATTCCAAATTCTGGCTCCTGACCCCTCACATATTGAGGAATGGTCAAATACCTTTATTGGTTGAACCTCAAAATAAAAACTGAGCAAAATGCCTCTTAGTGGGTCTCAGATATACTGTTTTTTATTTTTATTATTCGTATTTATTTTTTTACTCCCTTTTTCAATCTTGTCTCATCACTGCAACTCGCCAACAGGCTCGGGAGAGGTGAAGGTAGAGTCACGTGTCCTCCGGAAACCTCTAAACCGCGCTCCTTAACACCCGCTCGCTTAACCCGGAAGCCTACTGCACCAATATGTCGGAGGAAACACCGCTCTATTGACGACTGAAGTCAGCCTGCAAATGCCCGGCCCGCCACAAGGAGTCGCTAGAGTGCGATGAGCCAAGTAAAGCCCCCCCCGGCCAATACTCCCCTTACCCGGACAACGCTGAGCCAATTGTGCGCCACCCTATAGGACTCCCGGTCATGGCAAGTTGTGACACAGCTTTGGGTGGAACCTGGGTCTGTAGCCCCCCCCCCCCCCCTCAAGCAGTGTGATGCAGTGCCTTAGACCGCTGCACCACTCGGGAGGCCTCCTCTTGTTGTTTTATTTTAAACGTATCTTTTAGCAGACAGCTGCCTGAGACAAGATGCTTCTTCCACTGGAGACCCTGCTCCTTTCGCTCACTCGCCGGCTTGTTGCCATGGAAAAGTCCATATATGGGGGCAGATTACAGTTCAATGAGGGAGCAGAGACTTTGGAGGGTCTGGAGGGAGGCAGCAGGTTTCCGAGGCTCCTCCTGTCAAACCGTCAATCTCTTTTGATACACGAACACGGAAAAAGAGAGAGGCGCTAGAGAGAAATAAAAAATAAAATGAGAGTAGGGAGTTACGTAAAGTGGGGGAGATGTGGAAAAGAATGACTCCGTCAAGTGATAAACAGATGTACTATCTCGATGAAGAAAAGCTAAATCAAGCTACTTTTTAAGCTCTCTGACTATGCTGGTGATCCTTCTACATTTTGGAAAACATTAAATACACTGAAGTGTACAAATTCCTCTTCTTCCCGGCCTAAGCAAGTACTTTCTGACTCTGGCATCATAACTGGGAAGAGTGTGATAAGTGATGCTTTTAATCATCATTTTATCTCAGCAGGCTTTTTATTTGAGAGAACTTGTAGTTTAATTGACCCCGGTGAGTCAATCGACTGCTTCCCTCAGCCAGCCTCTAGCTGACTCGACGATTAACCCATCAACTTCTAGTGAAACTTTGTTTTCATTTCAACAATCTACTGTCTGTGATGAGCTAGATATCTTGCTTAAGATTGATGTAAAAGAAAAAAATCCACTGGGGGCGATTCAGAAAGCTGATTGAGGACCGTATTACTGATGAACGTGATGTTCTGGAGCCTCTGGGGCGATTCAGAAAGCTGATTGAGGACCGTATTACTGATGAACGTGATGTTCTGGAGCCTCTGGGGCGATTCAGAAAGCTGATTGAGGACCGTATTACTGATGAACGTGATGTTCTGGAGCCTCTGGGGCGATTCAGAAAGCTGATTGAGGACCGTATTACTGATGAAGGTGTTTGGTTTTTATGACTGTGTTTTTCTTTCTGTTTGCATTTTGTATTTATATTTTAGATGTGTGTATTTTCTGTAATTTATGTCATTCAGGGTTCTGTAAAAATAGCGCTAGGTCTCAGTATGACTCCCTGATAAAATAAAGGTTAAACAAAAATGAAAAGTGTCAGCTTGTAGTAAGGGTGGATGGGAGATGGATGTTTATTTTTTTTTTGTAGAGGTGAATGCCCTAAGTTGAATCTTGCACTTGTACATTACATTAAGTTGAGATATCAAACTAAATAAATTGTGCAGAAAAAAAGTTTGATTAATTCAATGTATTATATCATCAAGACTCTCAGCTTTTCAGGGCAGAAATGAATGAATGACTGACATACATCAGCATTTGCCATAATCACGTGTCTTCCTGTGCTGTGCTCCGATACAGTGTATAGCACCAACAACCCTGTGGGGAGGGCTCTGTGATTAACTGTGCTGGACAGTCACTCTGGGCAGATCAGAACTGGGGCTCTTTCATACCAAACAGCCGTCCATCCAACCATCCAACAAATCAAAATGCAATTTAAAAAAGAAACAGGACAGAAAATATGATGCATCCTGTTCCTCTTTTAAGGTCATCAAATTTAGCACTTCAAATTGAGTAGTTCCCATCCCATCCCCTTCTTCCAAGAAATTGGGAAACACAAAAACACAAATTTCCACTATGAAGGTTGCCGGAAAACCAAACATAGGAAAAGTAGGAGAGATGAAAAATGCAAACAAACAGATGTGGATAAATAAGTAAATACTTACGAGCTTGAAGGTTGTCGACAGATCAGCAGGGGAAATTGTGCTGACACCGCCACCTCGTGTGATGTGAGAAGTTGATCCACTCTCTTCCATTCTCGTTTCATTGGGGGGCCTTGATGTGGCACTGTCAGGAGAGAGGCCCCCTCTCTGAGGTGCCTGACTAAAACGCCTGTCTGAAAACCAATCTCTTTTCATTTCTCTGCCTGATGCTGCTGCTGATGAGGGACTTTATTGCCTGTCTGTGACAAACACATCCAGGGCAGTGTTGAGTCAGTGTGAAGCAAACACAATTGAATGGCAGCCATTTTGTCAAATTGGATCCTATTTCCAAAGAAAACAAATAGATGCAAATAAAGGGCCAAATCCTAACTCGAGATACACAAGCTTAACTTTTCACTTGTGTCTTCCATTGACATCAATT